>NC_053158.1:154749594-154965553 GCF_016835505.1 Polypterus senegalus
TCAGTCACCATGTCAACAAGGTGTATTCAAAGCATTTAATCTCTCTTTTTTCTTTATATTTGTTTAGAATCACAGCTGGAGGAAACCTATAAAATAACCATTCTCCAGCTATCTTCAATTTGGCAAGCTGCCAAACTATTTTTATCATTATTATTATTTTTTGTTTTACAAATGACAAGAAAAAAAATCTGTCTCTATCCTGGCATTTTAAGAATCTGCTTTGCCTAGCCTGATGTAATTATTTAACTAATCATGGATGAAACATTCAGGGCACAAACTAATGCCACATTTCCACACTCAATCACTCATACTGGACCAATTTAGACTTGTGATCTTTGGCATGTGGAAAGAACCCAAATTTCAAGGGTGAAAGACTACTTTCTCAAATGCCTTCATTTTTTTTAAAAAGGCCTGGGAAAGTCAGTCAGTCTGCACAGTGGAGAGCATACAGACTAGCTGCATTGTGGTATGGCAGCTGACCATAAGATTCTGTAATGTTCTTCATCACTATAGAGCATTTATGATGAGAGATATCCAAAGAAAGCACTTTAGATCATCTCTGGCAGCCTACATCTTTGGAACAAACTATTTACCAAGTGGAATATACCATTCATCAATTGATATTGTAGCATGTAGAGTTGGCTCAAGGGTTCATTGACTTTGAAGAGTGGGAGAGGGATCAGAGCATATTCGGATACACATGTTACAAGCGACACAGCTTACTGACAACTGATAGAAAAGTAGCTGATGCTCCCAGTATAAGACGGAAGGGGGTATTCCCCTGGAAGATTGGAGTGCGTTCATACACGTATTTTATGCACAATGGGCTATAGTGACAGTTACCAGAAGTGCAGAGCGTGGGGGCTTGGATGAGTCTTGAAGCCCACCAAGTCACAGGGCCCTTAGGATGGTGCCTAAGGTAACCCTGGTAGCATGGCAGCAGATTTTAAAATATTTTTTAACCAAAGCCAATGATTGGTTCACTCCTAAACAGTCATCTACTTGACCTGGAACCAAGCCAGTCAGTGCTGTTGTGCAGCTAATATTGTCAGGCTTTAATCGTTATCTTTGGAACATATTTTTCATTTATATCTGGTCATTATATTTTTAATTGAATTCTGCTTCATATTTATCGATATGTATTTCCATAGTTTATTGCCATTGGTTTGTTTAGTGATCAGTATATGCATCAGCATGTTCTCGCAACATATACAGTATCACTGCTACATTTTTGATGTTTGCACAAAGGGTATAAGCAAAACATACTTTTCACTTTTCTATCTCTTTCATTTCTTATATAGAAACATCCACACGTGGAAGTATGTGTGTCTGTCTATCTGGCCTGGAAGTGTGAGATTACAGCATGAAGCTCAAAGAGCCAGCAAGGTAGCCCCAAGATAATGAGTCAGAAGAAGAAAGAAGTGTGAGGCTGCAGCATGAAGCTGAAAGAAAGCAACTCCATCACTAAAGTGAAACCACCAACGAAAGACAAACTCGCTTAGCTGCTAATACACAAGTGAGGTGAGCACATCGGCAAAACAAAACCTCAGAGAAGAGAGAAACTCGCTTAAATGCTAATAGACAAGGGGGGGCGAGCACATCCGCAAAACGAAACTGCTGACTCTGCATTTAATTTTTTTTCTGACGATTTAAATAGTTTCTAGGAGCCCAGGCTTTTTACAGCACGGGCTTACACAGCTATCCATCCATCCATTTTCCAACCCGTTGAATCCGAACACAGGGTCACGGGGGTCTGCTGGAGCCAATCCCAGCCATCACAGGGCGCAAGGCAGGAACCAATCCCGGGCAGGGCGCCAACCCACCGCAGGACTTACACAGCTAGTATATAATAAACTTAATTGAATCCAAATTTACATGGCACAGTAACTAGGCTGAGACTCAAGCCAAAGTCCCCAACACTGTGTGACAGTGCTGATACATATTATAACATCTATGACAATACTGGTACCTTTCTTAGTCTTTATTCCATGTACTGTATCTTCCTCCAGGGCCTGTTAATCCCATTACATGATCGCAGGAAATTTGGACAGAAGGCTGGAATGAGTGCTGTATAGGATGCTAGTTGATGCCTGGCTATAACTACCAACGCACCAACACTGAATTCTACCAGGACAATTTAGAACCACCAATGACCATACCAGACTCACATTTAGAATGTTTACAGCACAGAACATCTGCATAGAAAAGTGATTAATGCCCACTTCATGCATTTACTGTATGAAAACCAAAGGTCCTTGTAACTAGGAGGTGTGGTCCACCAGGGGGCATACTGCTTCCCAACCCTGACACAGACAGATTGAGACACGAGTCTTGCCAAATTGCACACCTTTCATTCAAGTGGGGAGGCATTTTTCTTTTGCCCCCCACTACTTAACACAGTACAAAGCACCAAATAACACGCAGTCCTTTCTTCCTCTTTTTTTCTCTAAGTCTCCATTCCTCCTCCTGCAAGCTTTGCCCTCCACCTCCCGACTCTGGCTTATCACTGTGAGGCTAGCAAATCCTCTTACAGTGCTCATCTCAGAAGTGCTTCTGTTCTTCTGGCCACGTGGTGTCCGTAAGCACTTCCGGGTTAGTCAGAAACCTTATGCTCCAAGGTTCTTCCACAGCACTCCTTGGCAGCACTTACAGTACCCAACAGGGCTGAGATACAGAACTCCAATTCCCATGGTGATGCTGCACTCCAGGGAAGCTGCCATCAGCATTCTGGGAGAAGCAGTGCCCTAAAGAGGCTGCCTTCCCCCATCCTTCTGCTTATTACAGTGGCAATATTCAATGTACCCTGCACAACTTATAAGTAATTATTCAGGAGTAATAAAATATGAAAATAAGAAAACATTTTCATTCTTTTGATTTTAACACACAGAAACCATTGAAACATTTAATCCATGACATGCTATTAAATACATATTTATTACTAGAACTTTATTGGCATGTTTCATAGTTGTTAAGAATTTCTCTTGGTGTTACACCCATACACATAACGTGGCAAATACAATTAAACAACACAGTATACAATACATGACCCATCATCACTGTATTATATACAGTAGTAGTGAAAAATATAATACACAAAACACAAATATATAAAACAATATAGTAATGTAGATTTGCACTCCTGACAAGTTCTATGGAGTTACCCAGTTATGTAATATTTAATTGAAGAGAACGTAATGAACTATATTACAGATTGTCATCCTAAAGATAATGTAGCCTGTATTATGCATGGCATTCATAGCATTCGGAATAATAAACGCAAACTTGGAGTATTTTCTTTGTAAATGTCTATTATTGTGATTATGTCTATCTATTGTTATATAAAAAATAAAGTATAACCTCACTTGATTTTATAATTTTACATATCACAACATCACTAACAATCAATTAGGTCCTCATTAGATTAATCTAAAATCAGTTGAAAAAGAACAAAGTAACATCAAAAAACTGAAACAAACGTTTTCACAGAACTAAGCTGTAGCAGAATTTTAATTGGTGGAAGAGACAAGTATGAGCATAATGATAAAGGATGCGATTAAAAAGAAAGCTGGTCTATCCTCCTTCATTTTCAAATTAATATGGGACTACTTCACTGATTTTGATTTTTTTTCTGAAGGCAAAAGAATCTTGCTATATAGCATCTTCATGCCAACACTGTTTACCCTACATACCAAGCATAAGTTACTTTCACAGCAGTGAATAAGATCATAAATATTTCTGTCATCTGTAATGATATTGATGGGTATGGTGTTAATAAATAACCAGATTATACAACATCAAGACAGGAACGCACAGTAGAGCGTTATTAAGCCTAAACTCTTCTCACAAGATTACCATTCTAGAAGTGTTCTGTGACAGATATCTTTCATTTACATTTACTAATTTCGCTGACATCTTTATCCAAAGCGAGTTACAACATTTATAATACAATTGGTTACATTTTCCTTTGATTTTCCAATTGGAGTGCAGGCAGGTCAAGTGACTTTCTCATTAACTGCTGAGAAAGCAAATGCCCGGGTTTATAGGTTTTTTTTCTCACTTTATCCAAAGTGGCTGACGTAAGCACACTGTCACTTGCAGTATTTGCTCTGGGCTCTTTCCAGCAGCCTTAGGAAATTCTTTGCAATTTGACACCTGGTCAAGATCCAATTACAATGTCTGCTGTAGGTGCATGCTTTAAACTTTTATTCACTACGGCCTGTGCCTGTTAAAAGTTTTAAGGTTACTAGAGCAAATATTGTACCTCAGCTCCAAGCTTCATGTAGACACATTGTATTTTGTCTTTAAATGGCAAAGCTGTGTAGAAGTGCGTTCCTTATTGAGTGTTACTGATTACAATTAGCTTAAGAAAACACAAAACTAACATAAAACTGGTAGAAGAAATATTTTCCCTAGAGATGTCATCATTGTATTACTCAAATTAGGAAGACAGGCTTCTTTTCCAAATGTCTTCTTATCTATAAAGTAAATTCTGAATTCTTTGCTTCTGAGCCTGTCTTATCATTTGTCTACCAAATTGTGGTTAGAATTAGGTAAGTGGCTAATGCAATAAGATGAATATCTATCTATCTATCTATCTATCTATCTATCTATCTATCTATCTATCTATCTATCTATCCATCATGTACAATGCATTTCAACAAATATATCTGCGGAATATAGTGCCTTTCATTTTGTCACTGTCAGTCTGGTATAATCTTTCTGCCAGTCAGTTCATCAGTATGTCTGTTTGTTTGTCTTGCATAGTAGCTTTCAATAAATGTTTTTAAATATAGTAACATTTAGTCTGTCTGTCTTGCATACTACCTGTTTGTCCATCCTCCTGCCTGTCTGTTATGTATAGTATTTTTCAATAAATAATAATATAGTGCCTTTCAGCCAACCAGTCTATCTATCTATCTATCTATCTATAATAGAGTGCCTTATCTATCTATCTATCTATCTATCTATCTATCTATCTATCTATCTATCTATCTATCTATCTATCTATCTATCTATCTATCTATCTATCTATAATAGAGTGCCTTATCTATCTATCTATCTATCTATATATCTATCTATCTATCTGGAGTTAATTGGAAGTAATCTTCAGTAAATGGTTGATCCACAGACAAATAAAAACAATATTAAAAGACAACCTGGAAAATAAAATCAAATAATTAAAAGAAAGTATTAAATTTGTTGTTAAGCCTCTAAGCATTCTAAACACACAAAAAACAACAGAGATCAAAGACAAAGCACCTGTCTGTACCCGAACACTTTCTCAGTAAATTAATGTGCTGGAGACGGGCTGTCTTCATAGTCACAGGTTTATACAGTAATTAGCATCCACATTTTATGATTGTTGAGTTAGGGCACCATTGCTGAAGAGCCAAAGTAGTGGTAAAGTAGTTGTTGTCTTAACCTACCACAACATCCCCTTTCATATGCATTGTATATTGCTGTGTAACATATATCTTTTCTAAAGCACAATTTTATTTTTTGTTAAACACTTTTGCTTTTTCAGGTGGCACTAAGGGAAGTCTCTGACTCTCCTGTGGAAAAATGACAAATTTTGGACAGAACCAAGTGCTTCTGTGCTATCTTGCAACGACCAAAATATTTCTCTACACCTTTTGTCCAAACGCATTTTTGCATTTTTGACAATAGCTTTGCTTCTTTATTATTTTAAGTAATTTAATCTTTGTTTAGACATAAAAGTTGCAACTATTTTACATTCTAAATAAACCAGTACACCCACGATTCTCTAAAAAATCGCAAGTCCAGCAATTTCAATCACTTTCTGTTCCCTCCGATCTTTGGAGGGATGAAAAATCATGGAGGGTGGGAGCGTCTTGGGAAAGTTTTCATTTAATTAAATAAATATATTTGTACTAAAATTAAACAATTTATGAAAACTAAAATTGAAATTTAATTGTTATATCATTTAAGTCCAAAATGTCTTTGACTTGTTGAACTCATAAATAAAAAAATATCGGAGTGCAAAGGTTTAAATGAAGTAAATTGGAAACAAAAAATTCATAAAATGGTAAATTCAAAATAGTTAATGAAAAAGTTCCTTATAAACAACATTTCTGGTAAAGGTGGTTTCCTGTCCTTGTATCAGCTCTGCCAGGTATGGAGTAGTTAAAACCTTCACATTAATGTCACACGAACGCCGGACTCTTGAAAAGGCAACATAAAGTTGTCCATGTCCAAATGCAGGCTCAGATAGGTAAATCCCTACTTTGTCCATGGTTTGTCCTTGGGATTTGTTGATTGTCATGGCAAATGCAGCCTTAATGGGAAATTGCAGTTGTTTAAGTTTAAAAGGTAATTCCAGGTCAGAACTTGTAAGGTCAATTCTGGGAATCAAAACAGTATTGTCAGTATGTATGGGATCTCGTAAGCACTTTTGCCTCAATAACATTTTCTCTCATGCTATTCACGACCAACCGTGTACCGTTGCATAGACCTTGTTTAGTACTGAGGTTCCTTAATAGCATGACTATTGTCCCTACTTTTAGGTTAAGATTTTGTTGTGGTAATCCAGCTGGGTTAATAGTGTTTAAATATTCTAATGGGAAATTAAGATGCTCAGTATTGTCTTCAGAATCAACACTGTCAGTACTTAGAAAGATGTGGCTTTCTCCAGGAAGCAATCCGATCACTTGGTTATTTATCTGGTCAACGTCAATAGGTTGTATATGTGGTGGTGTGCGCGTTCGCATTCGGGCGGCGGTTGTATTGTGACCCGAAGTTTAGTTTATGGGTTCTGTTGTGTTGTTTGGGTGCCACCTACTGACTCTGGGAAGCTGCTGGGTTTGACTCTGTGGCGCTGAGGCGCTGTGCGCTTTCAACAACAACAAAAATTACATTTATTTATATAGCACATTTTCATGCAAAACATATAGCTCAAAGTGCTTTACATAATGAATAATAGAAAAATAAACGACACAGTAAGAAAATAAAATAAGTCAACATTAATTAACATAGAATAAGAGTAAGGTCCAATGGCCTGGGAGGACAGAAAAAACAAAAAAAACTCCAGACTGCTGGAGAAAAAAATAAAATCTGCAGGGATTCCAGACCATGACACCACCCAGTCCCCTCTGGGCATTCTACCTAACATAAATGAAACAGTCCTCTTTGGATTTAGGGTTCTCACGGAAAGACTTGATGATGACTTGATGAGGACTTTCGGTGCGTATGGCCTCTGGCATCCGTGCATATATACAACCTTTGTTTAGTAATATAGATATGAATACATAATAATTTGACTCCTTACATGTTAAATTATAAATATTATTCTTCTTATATATTTTGCTTGCATTTTTTGGCCTACAATCAAGCAACCTACTACATTGAGAGAAAAAAATCTTCAGTACTGGATTATTAGACCCAGCTTCACCAAATGGTATATTTTCTACTTTAAACTTAAAACTCTCTCAGATTGTTCAATTCATTCATAGAAGCTGAAATTAAGCAAATACTTTCATAGATCTTAGAGTCTTACAGTGCTTGACATTTTGGATCATTGGGGAATAATTACGGGGTATTAGAAAGAGTTTTGATTGCTCTAACTGATCTTTCCTGATGTTCTTTTCCTTCCTGAATAAGAGTCTTAGTATTGTAAATGAGGAGATGTAATTGGAAAGTAAGTGTTTGAGTGTCCTGGTTTATTTTCAGAATTAATGAGCTGAAATCTTCATCTTTTACCAGATCAAACAGCTTTTTTTGTTATAGTTTTTCCCAATGTACTATAGTTCCACCATAGTGGCTGCTATTTACTATTATAATAAATTTTATACAAATGCTGATAAAATATGAATCTTCTCTTGTCTGTGCATCCATCAGCTCGTCTCTAAATAATGCACCACCATACAGAACAGGGTCTATTTTTGGAAAGTTTACAGGAGGCTTACCTTTGGCTTTCGTTTCCCAGCGTCTCTTATGGTTTTTTAATGTTCATCTAAAGGAATAGATACCGCTTAAGATTAATGGGTACTAGTCTGTAAACATCATTATCTCTGTGGGAGCCAACAAGTGTCAGAGTGGTCATAGGGGCTGCAAGTTTGCCTTCCAACTAATTCCTACTTCTAACTGGACTGGACTCCTAATGAAACATTTTGCTGCTTTCCAGCTTCTACTTTGTGTCTAAGAAATTCTGAACAAGGTTTACTCAGCTTGCTAAGGTTTCATCCTCTTCTCTTTTGAAATGTCTTGCATAATTAAGCTGTTGCTTGCTAATAACTACACAAGTAAATGTGATACTGAAGTAGCTACTTGAAGATTCCTTGACATCTGGTATTTTTTATTTTTTGAATACTCTCCTAATTGTATCCAAATAGTGACAGTTAACAATGAGCAGACAAGTGTAAAAACCAGGAAGAGTGCTAAAGAGGATGAGACTTTAGTGACATTTCCAATTGTGGGATGAATAGCAGAGTGTGATGATTATGAATTACTAATGCTTAGCTGACTAGCCTTCATACTCCACATAAAAGCTACTTTACTATAAAGTATGAGTAAACATACAGAGGAAGCTTGTTACCTATTATGTAAGAGGGTCTTAAGGTTAAACTGAAAACTTGGACTTATGCTGATGGACTTGACACCAAACCAAGCAAACATTAATGTCCTGAGGATATAGATATGTTTGGAAATGGCTTGGACTTCTCAGATGCCAATCTGATGCTGCATTGTTTGGAAAGAATATATTACAACTACTGCTGAAAAGCATCTAACTGGAGTAATGACAGGAGAAGACAAGGCTGGTGCTGGTGCTTGGACAGTCAAGTGATCAGCTGGTAAGGAACCCTACTGCCAAAATTCGAACACGGCAGTGATGAAAGGCAGAGAAGTCCATTGATCAAGCCATAATCAGACTGAGATACCAAAAACTTGCTGAGCAACAACAACAGTATTTATTTATATAGCACATTTTCATACAAATGATGTAGCTCAAAGGTTCACAGGATAAAGAAAGAGAAAAAAAAGACAAAATATAAAATTCGGCAATACTAATTAATATAGAATAAAATTAAGGTCCGATGGCCAGGGAGGACAGAAAAAAACAAACAAAAAACAAACCCAAAATCTGCAGGGGCTTCAGAGGCCACGAGACCACCCAGCCCCCTCTAGGCATTCTACCTAACATAAATGATCAGTCCTCATGGTTTTCAAGCTCCACGTGGAAGAATTAGACGATGGAGGTCATGTGGACCTCTGGCCTTCAATCCATCAATGTGGCAATTGCACGTTGCCTTGATCAGGTGGTGGTGGTGCAGATCGCCACCACAGAAAACCAGAAAAAGAACAGCAGAGAAAGTAGGGGTTAGTACAGATTTTGTAGACACAAAAAAAAGATAATTAAATGCATATACAGAATATCAGGGTTAAACTAAACCACTTCTTTTGTATTATAAGCAGACACTCTACTTATAATCAAGGAAGATCAGGTCAGGTGTGGTGGAACTAAGCTTTGGTCAGAGGCATCCACAAAGGAGAGCAAGAACATGGTGGTCACAGAAGTGACAAAGATGTAGGAAGACTGGCTGTTGGTAAAGTCCGTCAGCCAAAGTCAACAAGGCTGGTGGACAACCTGGGAGAAGACTGTCCCAAGAACAATGGAATGAGCTGAACTTTGGAAGATTCCCTAGGCAAGACTGAGCTTCCTTATCAGAGGGACATATGACACCCTTCTAAGCCTCCTAAGCCCAACCAATACTTCTTGATGATTTGACTCAGAAGAGAAGTGTGAACTCAACTCACAGGCGCAGGGAAACCTCCATTACAACTTGATTGACTGTAAGATCATCTTGGCCCAGGATTGATACAGATGGTGGCACGACCACGGAAGCAGGTGAATCTTACTCTGCCTATGAGAGTCCACAAGGGGACCAATAAACTGATGCTGGTATATAACTTTCATTTTTGATCTCCATATTACTTGCATTAAAATCAGAGTGCCATAAGTCAGAGTGCAATTCAGCAATAATACACAAAATGTTACCTAAGAAGTATTTTGCTTTGCACATTAGCTTCGCACTCTCGCCACATCCACCTTTAATGGTGTGCATTTCTGCCATTCACCTAAAAAATATTCAGCCCAGAAAGAGTTAGTCTTGGCCCAAGGGAAAGATCAACTCATAACAGTAGACATATGTAAGCAGGTATAATTCCTTACTGAGATCACCATCAGCTCAGTGAGATCTGACATCTTCCTGTGGTCGATAATCACGAAGTACTTATTGCTGTCTGAGCTTAAAGTTATCTAGGAATAGGGTGTCGGGGAAGCCTATTTAAGAAAGAAGGCACAATATGCCATGCTGGCGGCAGAATGTACAGGGAAAGGATGGAGAATTACAACTTACCAAGTAGACGTTGGCTGCAGTGGTTTTGTGAGCTTTACAAAAGGACAATGGAATGAAATTTGAGGAAGCTGAGAAAGGCCTTTTTTGGCTGTGGCTGTAAAAGAAAAACAAAAGCTGGGGGACTTAAGACACCAGGTAGCGACTCAAGGGAGATCTTGAGCATCTAAATCCAACTGCAGAGAGTGGCAGGGAGATATCCCTGACCACTTCTCACTGTCCTGAGATGTTCTGAGATCAAAGGGGTGAAACATTCAGGAATGGTGGATTCTGACAGATGACCCTGCAGCGAATATCTTAACACCAACAGTGGTGTGTGAAAAGCAGAAACGCCTTGCAGGTTTCAGCTTCTGTCTGTTATGAAAGCTAGGATCTTCACTGATGGCTAAATACTGATAAAGGAAGGAAGATCCACAAAAGGACATTACTGTTAAAAAGGTGGATTTTGCATAAGGAATAACCAATCAAGTTATCGATTAATGTGTTGACATCATTTGTAACCTATTGAATTTCTGGACAACAAGTACATTTTAGCATAATTGAGTATATTTAAAAGGCTGTCCATAGACAAAAGTGTCCTTCACACAGGACTGAAGAAAGGCAATGAATGTTAAATACTGCAAGTGCATTAAGCAGTAAAAGAAAGACAGTAATTATAACAGACAAATTGGAGAGTCCACCATAGAAGCCACTTTCTGATACTATTTTTAAATGGCTCTACACGGTGTTGCTTACTGGTATTAAAAGGACCTTCAGAACCCTGAAAAAACTGATGTAGTTACCCTCACGAAAGATGGAGAGAGAAGGCTGCCCATGGCTATTCACTGACTTGGAACCTCCTATTTTGGAGAAAAACTAAACTAACTATCCACTATGAGATATTGAAGGTTAAAATAACAGAATTCCATAACACAGTCCGTCTTGAGAGGCGCTGCTATTTCTCTAGAATTATAAATAACAATGCTAGTAATTCCAGAGTCTTATTCTCTACGATTGATTGTCTGCTAAACCCAGGTCATTCAATGGAAGGCCTCCAGAATACTTCCTGTGAAAATTGTGAGACTATTGCTGTATTTTTCAATCAAAAATGTAATGATATTAGAAATAATATAGTATATCTCCCCAACACTGTGCATCCTCTTAAGCCCCAGTACTCCATTATAAACAAATTAAATTCTTTCACCAGGATAGATTTACCTGATTTATATAAAATAATTTCTCAACTGAGACCCTCCACCTGCGTCCTTGACCCAATACCAACAAGTATTGGGCGTGCTAATTGATAGTATTCTTGAGATAGTAAACTCGTCATTAGATACGGGGGTCTTTCCAGACTGTCTTAAGACAAAAAATAATCTCGACTCCTCTGCTTTTGAAAGTTTTAGACCTATTTCTAACCTGCCTTTCTTAAGTAAAATTCTAGAGAAGGCAGTCATTATGCAGCTAAATGACCACCTCAATAAACATGCTATTCTTGATAAGTTTCAGAATAAATCACAGTACAGAAACTGCACTTGTTAAAGTAGTAAATGACTTGCGGGTAAATGCAGACAGAGGCCATTTATCTGTTCTTATCCTCTTAAATCTGAGTGCCGCATTTGATACCATTGATAACAATTTTCTTAGAAATAAACCTTATTCAGTGGGTGGGCCTCTCTGGCAGTGTCTTAAATTGGTTTGAATCCTACCTGGCAGGTAGAAAATTATTTGTTATTTGTTGTAATTATATTTCAAAGACACATGATATTCTATATGGTGTTCCACAAGGCTCTATCCTGGGTCCACTACTCTTTTCGATTTACATGCTTCCATTAGGTCAGATTATCTCCGGGCATAACGTGAATTACCACAGCTATGCTGATGACACGCAACTGTATTTATCAATAGCACCTGATGACCCAGACTCTGTTGTTTCACTAACACAATGTCTTACTTCTAAAAAAAAAAATGTTGTTGAGGTTGGTCTCGTCCGATGCGAGAGATGGACGTCTGAAGTGGAGCTCCGCTAGCAGTGGTGCTATTTTTCATATTATTTGCTTATTATTCTGAGATATCCTGTATTTATTCAACCCGAGAGGGACTGCTACAGTATATGTAAGCACATATAAGCATGGCCAACAAGAAGGAGGGTTCGAAAGAATCAAAAACTAAAGCTACATCCAAGCTGCGATCAGCAAGCCCCAGTTCAAGATATGGCCTATCAGAGACAGACCTGGATCAGATGGGTGAAAGCACAGACTCCTCGGGACCACGGTCCGCTACATCGTCGCCGGCTGAGAGCGAAAAGGGGAGCAAAGGTGCGATCGTGAGTGCAGATGTGGATAGCTCGCCGATTGGAGAGATTACCTGAAACTGGAAAGGCCGGAAGTCCGCGGCTTCAGTTACTCAATTACGCGAGCCTGGAGCAGCGGGGAGACCGGCTTCAGCAAAGTCTGCTGCTTCATCTACCGTACAACAAGGCAGAATTGAACTATCTGAACTGAAAGTGTTGCTCGCTGAGCTCACGCAAGATATAATGAAAAGCGAGAAGGCTAATGAGAAAGCAACGGCAAAGGCACTTGAGAGACTGAAACAGGAATTGAAACAGGAGATGAAACAGGCCAATGAATGGCTGCGACAGGAATTCCAACAGGCAAATGAAAGGCTGCGTCAAGAGGTACAACTTGAGCTTCGACAGGTGCTGGGTAAAATTGAAGAGCGCATTCAGAAAACTCGGTTAAACTGAGCACGCTTGCTGATCAATTGGAGCATCTTAAGGAGACATTCACGAATCGGATCGAAATGGCGAACATTTAGCTGCCAGTGCCGAGGAAAGAGCAGTAAATGTCAGTTCGAATGTAAAAACTCGAGAAAAACTTGGAGACAGACTGGCTGCTTTAGAAGATGGGAGTAGAAGGTATAATGTCAGAATTGAAGGTCTGCGGAGAATCGAAAGTTCAAACCCTGTGAAATTCGCAGCTGAACTTTTTCTAAAATAATCGGGCGACTTTAAAGCAGAATCTGAGATAGCAGCGGCTTACGCATCACGGATCAAACACCGTCAGACCCGACCAAGATCTTTTATAGTTCGTTTTGAGCGATTATCATTTAAGCTAGAGGTGATGGCACTCCTCAGAAACAAGGAAGATATTATATATGAAAATAACCACATTCGTATCTTCCTGACTTCTCTCCAGCAACAGCTATTAAACGCGCAGCCTTCTATAATATTAAACAGCGCTACGGCAAGCCAGTGTCAAATACAGCCTCCTGTATCCGGCAAAACTGAAAGTGGAATGGCAGGTCATTTCTATGTCTTCGCTAGCAAGGAAGAAGCAGAAAATGAATTAAGAAAGCTGATCCCGGGACTATTCTGATACATAATAGTGAGTCATGGCGGTAAATGATAAAGCTAGGATTAATAATCTACTGTCTGATCTATTTGTTTTAAAATACGGGTTTTTATCAGCATATATTCTCATATATTCTTATTATTACTTAGTATTACTAGGGCGCTATCTGTTTATGTTTTATTGTGCTTCATTACTTTTCCTCCTTTTTTTTTTTCTTTTTCTTTTCTAATTATTTCATGTCTACCCTAAATGAGACTGTTCAATATCATACCCTTGGTTTACTGTTATTGCTATTACTGCATTAAGACTTGTTATGCTTATTTTGGACACATCTTTAACACCATCACCTGGGTTTATTATCTGGGGGTATCATCTTAATGCACTAAAATTGCTGAAGATTATATATATATTTTAAATGCAAAATTCTTTTTTTTTCTCTTTTAAAGACTATATTGGTAACAGATATTTCTATCTTTTAACCTAAAGCCCACTGCATGGGGCTTGTTGTGCTTTGGACGTGCTCTGTCTCTGGGTATGTCAGAGGACTGGGACTGCGTGAAGTGGGTTTTAGCCTCACTTGGGGAGGCAAAAGGGAGGGTGGGGGTTAAGGGGGCAAGAGAAAGAGAGCAGGCTTGATCTATACCTAATCTATCATCTCAATCTTTATAATTATAACTATCAACGTAATAATAAGCTGCATGGCAACAACTCTTGGGGAAATAGGAAATTAAGACCTAAACTATTTCACTTCCAGTTAAGACTATAAAATGACATCAAAAACTCAGAATCAGTGTCTCCATGATGGGACAGTTAACTTCGTAAGCTGGAATGTTAAAGGCCTGAATCACAAATTAAAGAGAAAGAAAGTACTTTCTCACCTAACAGGTCTAAATGCTAAAATAGTATTTTTACAGGAAACCCACTTACTAAGCAAGGATCAGTTCCGGCTGCAAAAAGACTGGACTGGCCAAATGTTCCATTCTAGTTTTACAAAGAAAACTAGAGGGTGGGAATTCTCATACATAGAACAGTACCATTTGTAGCATCAGATGTAGTATTGGATCCTGAAGGGAGATATGTAATGGTCATGGGAGACTTATCTAACTGTAAAATGATTTTGATAAATGTTTATGCACCTAATGTTGATGATAAGGAATTTATACAAAATTTATTTGCATCCATTCCCAATCTGAACACTCATAAAGTTATAATGGCTGGGGACTTTAACTGTGTTTTAAATCCACTTTTAGATAAGACTTCCTCCACAGGGGGAACGGCAACTAACACCGCAAAGTTTATAACTGATCACAACTTATCAGATCCCTGGAGGTTTTTAAACCCAAATTCAAGAACATATTCTTTCTACTCACCAGTACATCATTGCTACTCAAGGATTGATTACTTCTTTATAGATAATAACTTCTTGCCTAAGATTAAATCTTGTAAATACGATGCTATTGTTATTTCGGACCATGCACCTATGATCTTGGAGCTGAAATTACTAAGCCCCATACACTCACCCGCAGATGGTGCCTCAACCCGCTTCTATTAGCTGATGAGAATTGTACTGAATTTATATCCAAACAAATCAAATTCTTTCTAGAGACAAATACATCCCCCGAGATCTCTGCAGGAATACTCTGGGAAACTCTTAAGGCCTTCTTAAGAGGACAGATTATCTCATATCTTTCCCACAGAAATAAATCCGAAGCGAAGAAAGTAGCAGAGATAAAAAGCGAAATTACTAAAATAGATGAAGAACATGCCAGACTACCAAGCGAGACTCTACATAGGGAGGCAGGCTCTACATTCAGAATTAAACCTCTTGACAACTAAAGAAACTGAACAACTAATTTACAAATCCAGACATCATTACTATGAACATGGAGAGAAAGCTAATAAGCTTTTAGCAACAAATTCACAAGCAAGATGTATGCAAGCAATCTCGGTAATCACTAACACGAACGGAGATAAAATCATCGAACACAAAAATATAATGCACACTTTCAGAGACTACTATAAATCCCTATATACTACTGAGTTTAAAGAAGACAATATACAATCTAATGCATTTCTGGATACATTACAGATACCACAAATTGACGCTTTTAGTGTGGAGGAACTTGATAAACCTCTGGCATTATCAGAATTACTAGATGCTATAAAGTCACTCCAAGGTGGAAAAGCAGCAGGCCCTGACGGCTACCCTGCAGAGTTTTACAAGAAATTCTCCGCTCAGCTAGCTCCCTCCTATTAGCAACATTTACAGAAGCCAGAGATAACCAATCTCTTCCACAAACCTTTCCAAGCACTAATCACTGTCTTTCCAAAACAAAATAAGGACTTATTACAATGTGCATCATACAGACCAATTTCACTTTTGAATAACGACGTTTAAAATACTCTCTAAAATCATAGCTAGAAGGATGGAGAAAGTGCTCCCTCGTAATATCACAAGACCAAACTGGATTTATTAGGGGCCGACACTTATCTTCAAATCTTCGACGCCTGTTTAATGTAATATACTCACCAACTAAATCAAACACCCCAGAAATATTATTATCATTGGATGCAGAAAAAGCATTCGACATGATTGAATGGAAATACCTTTTACTATTTTGGAGAAGTTTGGGTTTGGCCCGAACATTTGTGCATGGATTAAATTACTGTATACTAACCCAGAAGCTTCAGTTTGCATCAATAACATTTGCTCAGACTACTTTAAACTAGAGCGTGGCAAGACAAGGATGCCCTTGTCACCTGCTGTTGTTTGCAATTGCCATTGAACCACTGGCAATACATTGTCGAAATACTGATCAGATAAAGGGGATTAGCAGAGAAGGACTGGAACAGAAAATCTCATTATATGCAGATGATATGGTACTGTATATATCGGACCCAGAAAATTCTGTGCCTGCAGTCTTAGCAGCACTCACAGAATTTCAAAAGCTCTCTGGTCTCAGAATTAATCTGAATAAAAGTGTACTCTTTCCAGTGAATTCTCAAGCATATAATATTAGATTAGACACCCTACCTTTTATCATTGCAGAACAGTTTAAATACCTCGGGTAAACATCACAAGTAAACATAAAGCTCTTTATCAACAAAATTTCGTCTCTGCATGGAAAAAATTAAACAAGACTTGCATAGATGGTCAACCCTTCATCTCACACTAGCTGGAAGAATTAACACTGTTAAGATGAATATTCTTCCTAAGCTCCTTTTTATTTCAAAACATCCCAATATACATTAATAAATCATTCTTTAAGCAATTAGATTCAACAATAACCTCATTTATTTGGAATTCAAAACATCCACGCATCAAAAGAGCGACCCTACAAAGACAAAAGGCAGAAGGCGGCATGGCTCTACCTAACTTCCAGTTTTATTACTGGGCAGCAAATATACAGGCGATAAGAACCTGGACACAAATAGAAGAACATACACAGGCATGGACCACAATAGAAGTAAAATCCTGCAGTACTTCTTTGTATTCCTTGCTCTGTGCTCCAATAAACACACGTTATGGCAATACACTAATAACCCAATTGTGCTCCACTCACTTAGAATCTGGAACCAATGTAGAAAGCATTTTAAGACGGAGAAGCTTCTATCTGTGGCACCCTGCAAGAGAACCACCTCTTTCAACCTTCACAAACATATGCAGTTTTAATATCTGGAAAAATTTGGAATTAACTTGCTTAGAGATCTTTATATAGACAACGTCTTTGCATCCTATGAACAATTACATTCCAAATTTAACATTCCAGCTACACATTTCTTTCACTATCTTCAAATCAGGAACTTTGTTAAACAGAACCTTCCAGATTTTCCTCATCTTGCACCCTCATCCATGCTGGAAAAATATTGCTCAATTTCAAGGAATTAGACTCCATCTCTACAATATATAAAATCATTTTACAATCCCTTCCTTTCAAAGATCCAAGAGGACACTGGGAAAAATCTCTCAATTAATATATCAGAAAAGGAGTGGAAAGTAGCAATGCAGAGAATTCACTCGAGCTCCATATGCGCAAAGCATACAATTATACAACTCAAAATTATATATCGAGCACATCTGTCTCGACTAAAACTCTCCAAAATGTTTCCAGGGCATGATCCAACCTGCGAACGTTGCAACCAAGCCCCAGCCTCACTAGGTCACATGTTCTGGGCCTGCACCAAATTAACATTATTCTGGACAAAAATTTTTAATTACCTCTCAGACAGCCTTGGACTCACAATCCCTCCTAACCCATTAACAGCTGTGTTTGTGGTTCTTCCAGAGGGGCTTAAAGTGGAGAAAGACAAACAAACTGTGATTGCATTCACTACACTGTTGGCACGCAGACTTATTCTGATAAACTGGAAGAACCCAAACTCTCCTCTTTAAGTCAGTGGGAAACTGATGTGTTATATTATTTGAAATTGGAAAAAATCAAATACTCAGTTAGAGGATCTGTACAGACTTTTTCAAAACATGGCAGGATCTAATCAGTAATATTTTAAAATAAGTTTATAAAGCACAGAGAATTTATTAATTTAGGTATGTTTACAAGCCTTAAATTTTACACCGTTTGGCTTGCTCTCTCTCTCAGGGTGGGGATCGATCTGTTCTTTACATAATTCTTCTTTTTGTAAAAACTTGATTGCTATGTATGGATTGTAATAAAATTAATAAAAATAAAAAAAAAATAAATAAATAAAAAAAATGTTGTTAATGGAGGGAGAAAAGATGGTGGGCATGCAACTAAACTCAATTTTATCTTCATGTCATTCAATTTGAAAACATTTGCATTTTCCAGGCAGATCCTGTTAACACAGATATAACAAGAAGTGAATAGTCAACAAAAATGATTGAATGATTTAAAAAATATCTTCAGTTCACACAAATACATAAAGCTGTTATGAATTTCATAACAAATCATGAACATTCCTTTTCTCCTCAGTTGTTTTTTAAAGCATAGACTTTTTTTCCATAGCGTGTAAAATTATTATGAATTTGTTTTTGTTACCTTAAATGATGAAAAACATTTGCTGAACTGAACGTATCTAACCCATCCTGAATGATTGATGGCAGCTTTTAAATACTTAATTTAGCCATGAATGAGTGTAAATAATTTCAGAGAATCTGTATAATACTAATGCATTAAGATTATGCTTCTTAACAAAGCCCTTATTATTATGGTTTGGTTTGCATGTCAGAAATATAACAAAACACAAAAGGAATCATCTGAAATGGTAACATCAAGGAAATTTGTTAGAGTATTACATGAAACCCTTTGATAAAACAAGACTGAAAGTGTGACCAAGGATGTGACATGCCCTTGTAACATGACGCATGACACCAAAGGAATCCAAAACGTTCACACCTTTAACATTACCAAAAGGAAAATTTGAAACATCATTACATAACATGATAAGTTAGTATTATCAAGAGGAGGTTCTTAACGTAGGGTCTTGTTCATTAGTGAGGTAGTACAAGATTATGAGACTTGGTAATCAGTTAATACACAGTGTCACACACATGCGCATCAGAGGTAATCAAAGGGCTTTACTAAATGTGGCAGAGCACACTAACAATTTTTCTCTTTCCTCTACAGATCATCTGAAGGAAACCCAACCTAACCGCACTTCTGGTTCATCTGCAGGCTCCAATTTCAATCCCATGCCTGACGTCACTTCCGAGTGCAGCCCAACCAACAAGCCTCTCCCCTAAAAAGCCGTCATACCCACTGTACTGTTTTCAGTCTAGAGTTGGACTCAGTCTATATATACTACTCTGATTTTTGTATTGTTGTTTTGTATTGCTACCTAAATCTTCTTTTACCTCTATTCTTGTCTCGTTACAACAGAAAATGGACATTATGGTGGTGTGGCTTGTAGTTATACAGTTGATTTACTGTTTTGTCTTTGTCCCCTTTCCTATCTATTATTATGAAGCAAAAATAGAGACCTCAAGAATGATGTTTTGAATATCAGTGAAAGAAATGAGGTTCGTCTACAGGTGTATTGAGATCATTCTCTGAAATACAGAATTTTGCAGTTCAGACTGAAAAGAATTAGCCAAAAGGATTTCAGCATGTCACCTCCTGTGAAAGGTGCCCTGTGCATGTCCCAACAGAAGGAGAACCGAGAGAAGACACTGGATGGATAGTTGGTTGGGAATTCCCCATCTGAATAAGTTTAATTTACAGCTGAAACACAATACAGGGATTGACTTAAGGAGTTTGCTGAACAAGTTAAAGCAAATATTCCCCAGTTCACACTCACCCACACATGCACACTCATTCACGCTGGGCCAGTTTAGAGCTGCTGATTAACCTAGCATTTCTTTGAGTTGTGACAGGAAGGCTGAAATACCTAGAGGAAATTACATGTTTGATGCTCTAAATTGGTTTCCGCCTTGCACCTTATGCTTCTGGGAGAGAAACTGTCTCCCTGAAATGCTGAGTTGAATAAGTGACTTTAAAATAATTACATAGATGGGTGAAAAGCTTCAAATGGGTAGAACGTTTCTGCTGAAGAAGTAGCGAAAATAATATGAGCAACGTGACTGCACATGCTAGGCAATGAAAATTCAAAGAGTGAATTTTCAAAGACTTTAAGGAGTTTCAGCGTTCACTTGATTCTTACTTGGAATAGAAGGTCATGCTATAGCACTGGCCTCTAAATTTGTTTCCACCTAGACTATTTAGCATCATGGCCAGTTTTAGCTTGTCTTGCCTGGTGGTCTAATCCAGAATATCAAAGACCTTCCCTGTTAGATTTTCAGGTCAGCTAATAAATATATCGGGAATCAAAGACTTAAGGGGTAGGCCCTTAGATTTTACATCACACTACTATATATCTGAGGTGTCAAATAGAATTATATAATTATAGTGTTTACAAACCTTAGTGGGTAAGGGGGCATGTCAAGTTTCTAGGGTGGAGTGGCTCTTCCCAGCACCCTGTAGAGCCAGTCTTTCTCAGTACACAAGAAAGAAGAAGAAGCAAGGGTCACTGATGAGCAATTTTGGAATTTACAACCTAAAGAAGAAATTTGAAATATGCCAAAATGTACCATCTTCTTGAGAGTGTTTTTCGGGTCAGCTTACACATGTGAATCAGCATTTGCACACATAAACAATTCTGGCTCTATGTGAGATTTGCATGTTCTCTACCATTCTTTTTTCAAAGTGTACTCCGATTTTCTTCTCACATTCCACAAGTTTGGACATTTGTGAGTATGTGCTTTATACCGAGTTGAAAGCTTTTTTCTGCCTTTGGTGCAGTGTTGGCACAATGAGCATAAACTCATTGTAAATCTGATCTAGATAATCAGGTTACAAAATAAATGAATAGATGGTATTTTATGATATTAATAATAATGAATATATACAGTATTTAATAAAGATTTATTATTATATATATATATATATATATATATATATATATATATATATATATATATATATATATATATATATAATTAATTAATGGAATAAATATATCGGGCACTGTACAATGGCTAACTTCGGTGCTGTGACCCCCAAAGGTCACATGAAAATCCCCTGGGGATTAATACAGTGTACCAAATACCAAAGTACCAAATACAGCAAGATCACGGCATAATGTGCTTAGAAAATGACTTATTGGTAGAAGTCATTGACTTTAACCAAATTTAAATGTGTGTGTGTATCCATTGTGTTATGCAAGTTGCTTTATTTAGGTACTACTACTAGACCACAGTGTGGACAAGACCCACCTGGTTTTTTAGGTCCAACAGGCCCTCTCTGAATTTCCTGCTGGCAACATGGAACGTGACCAACTGCTAGTACAGTATTATGTTCAAGAAAGCATAGCTGGGGTTAATACTAAAAACTAGAAAAACCATTGCCAAAACCAAACTGCTGAACCACAAATGATTTAGAAATGAGAAAGGTGGTAACCAAAAACACTATTACCAAAACTAGACACTAAAATCATTAATGAAGTTGGGAGAACAATAGCTAGGAGTCAATATCGATATAAGATGTCAGAGTCGACCAAATGATGCCCACCACTGAGAGTTCACACACCAATCTGTATGAATTAAGAATCCTTCGGAGGCTGTGCTTTGTGCTGACTGCCCAAAGTGGCAGTAGCTTTTAAGTAAAGATGGACTCAAAAGATGTCAGAAAACAAAATAACAAGTAAAGAGTCATAACCAGAAAGACAAATGGATCAGTCAAACTAGCTCATGATGTGAAGCAAGAACCATAGTTCGAAAATGACGTGGAAGTTTGAACATCAAAATATTTTAAAAAGAAACACATAACTGGAGCCAAATCGTTAACATTAAAAACATTAATCATAGTCAAAAGGCAGACCAAAAGTTTGAAAACCAAGAATTGTGAAACAAAAACAGATGCAAGCAAACATTTGTGGGAGAATCCAATTTCTGGCAAACGGGAAATTTGTGACACAACTTTAAAGCTATGGCACACTTCTGCTCGACACTGCATGGGAACAACCAATCAAGAAAAATGCTCAAAATGACGTTGATACAAAAAAACAAAGTGGTGGTGAATGAGAGACATTAACCATTTTCAATAGCGTAAAAGGAAGCATAACAGGCACATAAACAAATGTGATCACTTTTGACCTTCAAACTCCCCCAAAATAGGACATATATATTTGTAAATATATATTCATACACACAGTGAATGTGGTGTGGATCCCAATGCCCCGTGCAATGATGGTGACACTGTGCTGTAAACATGGCTCTGTCCTCTAGATAAGTGGTAAAAGCAAGGTCCTGGCTCTCAGAGGTCATTAAAGATCCCTGTGCATCTTTCATATAGAGTATGGTTTCCTGATGTCCTGGCTAAATTGTCCATCATGGCCCCATCCATTCTGGTCCCCTAATCATCCCCTGTCTCTAATTGGGTATTTCTCTTACCACTTCACCAACTAACAGCTAATGTGTAGTGAGCATATTACTGCAGAAATGACTGCCGTCGAATAATCCAGGTAGGTGCTACACATTGGCGGTGGTTTAAGTGGCTCCCCTCTGTCTAAGTACTTTGTGTAGACATAAAACTGCTATATACTGCACAGGTAATTATTATTATGTTTTTTATATAAAGGGTAGAATGGTGACATGGTACATCACGCCTGCTGGAAGTAATGTCTCTTAGCAATGGTGTAGCATGCTGTGACAACACTGTTATTACATAATGAGGATCACAAAAGGAACAATAAAATGGTGACACAGCAAACTATAAAAAATATATTATATTTCCTTGTAATTAAATAGTAAAATACTCAAATACAGACATTTTTGGTCATTACAGCATCCAAAAAAACTATAATAGGGCAACAAAAACAAAATGTATTTGCAGTAAAGAAAAATACTGGCCTAATTCATAACACCTTTGTTCCCCATGGTTATTATTTTTGTGGAGGTGGAGTCCTATGAAAACTTCTGCATCTCATTAGGGACCAGCTTCCATTTAAAGTTCAGAGGTTCATCCTGGCAAACAAAGCTGGAGCTCAGAACGATTCTTGGTGCCTCTGCCCTTGGATAGTCTATATTAACAAGGAGTCACAGAAGATGTGTCCCCAAGAGCTAAGGGGTGGCAATAGGCAGCAATTTCCGGTGAATGAAGGTCTAACGGACAATCAGGCTACCTGGAGAAAGGCAGAAGGATTACCTGCAGAAAAGGCATAAAAAGAGCATTACTAAGAAAAGGAAATGTGATCAATGCAAAATACATTAATTACGAGTTAGAGCACCTACTTATTCAGCAAGCACACTTTTTAGGAGAACTTATAGTGAACAAAACACAAAATGAAGATGTTTTGAGGCCTCATGAGGTCGTAAAGCACAGCTACTTCATGTCTGGATCTTACTGAAATACAAGCTGCTCATTATGATGTAGGCATTTGGTTCAGCACCAGCTGAAAGAGCCCAATAGAGTATAATGATGATGAAAGGATGTAGCGGCAACCAGTTTATTAATTCGATATCCTGAACTTTAATTATTTATGTTGCAAGATACTGAACATTCCGAATATTAAATACATCATCCACATATAAAATATTAATGCCTATCTCCTGTTGAGAGAATTAACAATTAAGTACCATTGACCTAACTCAGTGATGACTGACACAAAAATATGGAGGGTTTGGAGTATGCAGGTGATACGTTCAAATCTGATAATGTCGGTTGCACAACTTTAAAATTATACAAAAACAACCTTGTGGACTTGAAAGTCTGTATTAATGCTGTGATTGTTTTGTAAAGTATATATTCATTTCATTTGTAGAATAAATCATGTTTAGAAATTATTATATTGTGTTATTATTCATTTTTGCTGGTGCTTAAAAGTAATTAAACATAGTTGCAAAATAAGGTAACATATCATGGTGCTCGATTCTGACTATCCTATGTCAGAAATAAGAAAGATGAGTTCTGAAAATTTTAAAATTCCAATTGAGAATTAGAATTGGGGCTATTGAAGTACAGCAATACAACAATGGCAGACTGCTAGAACTGTGTTTCTATTTTATCGTCTTTTTCATTTTCAGTTGTTTTTGGAATTTCCCATTGCTCCCTTTTTTATATCATTGAATTTTTTTTGCATTCCTTTTTCCTTAGAATTACTTTAGGGGTCTTCACTTGGGCACCTCCTGGTGCCAGGGCCACTTTACTGTGGCATCAGCTTTTGACAGTGTAAGTCTATTGGTATTTGATTTGTTATTTTATTTTGCTTTTCTCAGTTTTTCAATTGGGATTTTGTTTTCAGGATTTAGATATTTGCTTCGGCAGATTTGGATTTGTATTCGGTGTGATTGCCTTTTTGTTCTTTGTAGTATTTTTGTTTTCTTTTGAATATGTTTGTAACTAGTTTTTTACTTTTTTTCGTCTTTTGGAATTTTTGTATTTTGAGATGTTTCAGATCTTGATGCTCCTTTACATTTCTTTATGAGTTGTTTCATAATTTTTGGCTTCAGCTGTTAGGGTAAAATCATAACGCAGAGAAAGAGTTTTTTTTTAAGAATAAGGCATCACTAATTGATATGCCTCTCAAACTTTCTTCAATTTCCTTATCCTTATTTCATTTCAGATACGGCTGTGAGAAGCCAGAGCCTTACCTGACTGCATTGGGTCCAAGGCAGGAGTTAATCCTAAATAGGAGGCAAGTCCATGCGTAGGATCCTCTAAACAAATCTCCAGTGTAAAGCTATGTCTGTTTCTTCTCTTGAGACACATATGATAGAATAAAGATACTTACTTACAAAGTGTAAATTATTTTTTATTGTTATTGTGAATATGCAGGGATAATTTCTAACAAGGGCCATCCTGGTGATCTCAAGATGTACGCTAGAAGATCTAACATTATTCTAAATTAGTTTGACATATCTTTTGTTTTTGAAAAACCTAATATTTGATTAAAATGAACAGTGTTACATATGGATATTGATCACTCAGTTCTACCACTCTCTATTTTTTTTTTCCTTCAGCTCCCATGGGAACACATTTGATTTAGTAGTTATGGTCTATTGTTCTGATTTTCTGGAACTAATCCAGTGTTTTGCTCCTTGCAGTTAAGTTCTTCTTCCTGTTATTATTCTTATTATCTTAAAAGTATCATATTACATTGCAAGATTTAAAACCTGTTATTTTCAGCTAAGATTTAAACCAAGCTTCCAGGTAGAAGTGGTAGCCACTGACTCACTGTGCCTTGGAACTGAACAAAAGCATTGGCAAACGATACAAGCCCTAACAACCAAAACATTCTAAATTTTATATATACATTATAAAGCTGCATTATATTTCCTAATGCTAGTTTTTTGCATGGAATGGCTTCATTCATTTTATCTGTCCATTTTTCTGAAATCTGCATTTAAGGGTCATAGAGACTGGAGCAATATTTGGCAGAAAGCAGATGGGGAGGGTGCCAGTCAATCATAAATCCTTAGTTGTGCAAGCCCATGCTGTAAAAAGCCCAGGCTCCTAGAAACTATTGAAATTGTCAGAAAAAAAATTGAAATGCAGAGTCAGCAGTTTCGTTCTGTGGACGTACTCACCCCCCTTGTCTATCAGTGGCTAAGTGACTTTGTCTCTGACTTGTTAACTTGGAGCCGCCTTGCCGGCTCTTTGAGCTTTATTGCTGTAGTCTCGCACTTCCGGACTGCCTCGAATTTCCAGCTGGACAGATAGACACACACACTTCCACGTATAAACGTTTATATATAAGATACTTAGTAAACTGACTAAGGTTTACCAATCCACCCAACCAGTGCATCTTTTAGATGCTGGATAGAATGTCGCACAGGGAGAATATTCATACTCCTCACAGATAGTAGTGGGATTCAATTGAAGTCTTAAAGAGGTGAGAGCCTGAAGTGTTAACCACTATTCATACATGCTGCTTTGCTTTGCTCAGTATAATGAATATATTTGTAAATTTCAATAAAAAATAAACTTAACATAAACTATTAGTATTATTTCAATATTACATTTCTAGACATTACTGTACTATATATACCTCATACTTTGGTCCAGAAAAGAAAACTAATTAAAATAATGGAACAGCATACTTCTGGCAAACAGCATCAGAGATCTGGGTTTAATACTCAGCTCAGTCAATTTGCAGCGCTGGCACTTTCTTTCTGAGTCTGCATACTTTAATTGGTGGCTCTAAACTGGTCTAAAAGGAGTGAGACTGTGTGTATGTGTGTACTTACCAACAACTGATCAATACCCCAAACAAGTGATTACTGCCTTTTTACCTCTTCTGCCATGACAGGATGTTAATTATTTTGACCATGCAATGTAATCATCTGATTTGAAGTACACACAATGTTTTTTTCGTCCAGTACTTTAATTTATTTTGGGCTGCTAGGCTTGGGTTTGAAATTCTAATCATGTCATGTCATGCCATTTTCTAACCCATTTAACACTAGAATCCCGGGCCACCTTAAATTCCTTCCCCCTCTCCTCATCAGCGTCTTTTGTTTTGCAAATGTGTCGATCAGCACAAGCAGCAAGCAGCCTACTATCCCATCCGAATCCCCTCCCAAAAACGATGAAGCTGAAGTCAGTCGCAAACTTCCCCCAGCTCAAGTCTCTTTATTGTGGTGTGAGGTGCCTGGAGTTGTATTGTGTAAATAATATATCGCTATTTGGAATACATACATTTCATGTGTGTTCTGTATCTACAAAGATCTGTGTAAGTATAGGATGGCACGAAATGTGAAGCAAGAAATGCTGAACACATACCTAAAACAGAATGTTTTTCCATGTTATACAAATAATGACGTGAAGTGTATAATGTCCAAGTATCAAATAAACATGTGCGTTTTTATTCAAGAATATAACCAAAAAAAAAAAAAATCAATTTACATGTTGCTAGACCAGGTTCACTAGGGGCTGGACCCTTCCCACCTAGAACAGGGTGCAAGATAGGAACAAACCCTGAACAGAGAGCCAGTCCGTCACAGGGTGAACACACACAAACTCTCTCACACACACACACCAAATGCACACTAGAGCCAATTTAGCATTGCAAATTTACCTAACCTGCATGTCTTTGGACAGTGGGGGAAAACAGAAAGACCCAGAGGAACCCCACACAAGGGTTTCAAGGGGAGAACAGGCAAACTCCAAGCAGAGAGGAACTGGGACACAAATGCTGGTCTCCTGACTGCGAGACAGCAGCGCTAATGCTGCACCACCATGCCACCCAAATTTCTAGTCATTTCATTATTTAATTAATTATTTATTAAACATTTTATTGGATTTATTAAAATCAAATAACATTCCATACAAGCAAGTCAAATTTTACAAAATGAGGTTCGAATCAGTCATTTTAATGATAAACAAGATGCATGGTTGAGATGTAATTATTTGACAGAAATATTAGATTTCAAATGCTCCACGCTTAACCTGGCCTGCATTTGAGCTATTCAAGGTTATGTTGACATTAGAAAATTTTTAAATTGAGTTCTATGTATATTTTACACTAGAATTTAACTCTGAACACATCTTAGGAATTATGTTATACCAATGCTCTTTTACGAGTTCAAGTTCAAGTTCCAGTTTATTGTCATGTGCACAGTAAGGAAATGCGTTTCCCTGTACAATGAAATTCTTTCTTTGCTGTCCACACCAAATGACAAAACCAACGTATAAAGATAAACATAAATAATAAGTAGCAGATAGATAATAAGTAACAGAGGCAGCATAAAGTATAAAAAAAACAAAAAAACAAAATAGAAGTATAAAGTGTAATGTGCAGGTAGGTGTATGAAGGACAAGTCAAATACAGTTGTGTGATGTAAATAGAATGAGGTGGCCCACGGTTATAAACTCCCATCAGTTATTTAGGAGTCTGATGGCCTTCGGAAAGAAAGAGTTCTTTAGCCTGGAAGTCCTGCATTTTATACTTCTGTATATCCTGCCTGAGGGTAGAAGTGTGAACAGTTCGTGTTGGGGGTGGGTGGGGTCACTGAGGATCGAGGCAGTTCTCCTGCAGACTCTTTTACAGCAGGTCTATTAAGTTAATTTCCATTTGATTTCTGCAGATTCATGTTTATATGCACTTAGTGCTTGTGTGTGATATAAAGTATAGGAATGATGAATTATCTCTGACAAGAAATTGATAACTTAATAGGTGCAAAGTTAGATATTTTTATATTTATTTCTGATTATAATGCCACAGATAACATCAGCAACTCTGAAATTAGCTGGCAATATTTTGATATCATCAGAATGCAAATGAGTTACGTAAAAATGTCTAACTGCTCAACTGAAAAATGTCAGGTAAAGAAAACTGGAACTAGAAAGTTAGCATTACGCTTCATGCATTTAGTCCTTAACTCCTATACTCTCATCCTTTCTTAAAATTTATTAGATGCTGTGAGGTATAGCCGGCCAATACCCCCAGGTCTCCAGGTGGAGCCATCCCTGCATCATGGAGGGGCCTCAAATTCCAGCAGGGACTCATGGGACTTGGAGTCTTCAAATACAACCATGCTGGATAAGATGGGGACCACCAGGGGATGCTGCAGGGAGGCCCAGAGACAGTGGTTTTCACTACAACCCGGAAATACGTCATAGTCAGGGGAAGGGAAGACCGACGTACTTCCAGGATGAAGAAAAAGAGAACTTTTCATCTAACCCGGAAGTACTGGGGAATCATGGACTGAGGGATGAAACACTTCCAGGTTAAGGGGTAGAAAGGACTATGGGGAAACCCCAAAACGGTGAGCTGAGCTGGGTGGCAGGGTGGCAACGCGTCTGGGAGAGTGGAGGATTCTTGTTTATTAATTATTGTGTTTATTTATATGAGAATTGTGGAGAGGAGCATGCTTTGTGCACATTATTATTATAATAAATCAAAACTTTGGACTTTTACCTGGTGTCTGACGTATAGTCTGATGGTTCAAAGGGACAACAAAGTCCTAAACTGTCACAATGCATAACATAACACATACAACCTACAGTATGTCCGCTGCTCAAACATCCCTCTTTTACTCAGGCTTTCTTCATCATAGTCCTCACATGTAAATTAAATGTGTCATTTACCCTGTTGAATTTAGCCTGAATACAAAAGGTAAAGCTCAATGAATGATCGAAAAATGTACATTTTTTATAGTAAGATATTTATGTCATTAAGTGTGTTTGCTATAGGAATATATATATATATATATATATATATATATACTAGCAAAATACCCACGCTTTGCAGCGGAGAAGAAGTGTGTTAAAGAAGTTATGAAAAAGAAAAGGAAATATTTTAAAAATAACGTAACATTTGCTTTCTATTCGTTTGCATAAGCACAGTCCTTCACCAGCAATTATTTAATGTTAGCTCAGACCAGGCACTTAAAAGTTTCTCTCACACTTTTGCTGAGTTTGTGCTAAACACTATTCTATCCCTGACCATCTAATCTTCATTTGCAAAAGCGCAGTCCTTCACTAGCAATTTTAACGCAGTTACAAAGTGATCAAAAGTCTCATTTATACCCTGGGCCCTCTCAGTAAACTTATATCTCGTGAATATCATATTCGTCTTAGGCATGACAAACGCAAGCGACAGCGTGTCTATGAACTTAATTTAAAGTTAAGCTTTACATCTTGCTTTTCTATTCGTTTGCATAAGCACAGTCCTTCACCCGCAAGTTTAACTCCATTACAGCAATTTTTTTTTTTTTTTTTTTATTAATTTTATTACAATCCATACATAGCAATCACGTTTTTACAAAAAAAAGAATTATGTTAAGAACAGATCGGTCCCCACCCCTGAGAGAGAGAGCAAGCCAAACGGTGTAAAATTTAAGGCTTGTAAACATACCTAAATTAATAAATTCTCTGTGCTTTATAAACTTATTTTAAAATATTACTGATTAGATCCTGCCATGTTTTGAAAAAAGTCTGTACGGATCCTCTAACTGAGTATTTGATTTTTTCCAATTTCAAATAGTATAAAACATCGGTTTCCCACTGACTTAAAAGAGGAGAGTTTGGGTTCTTCCAGTTTATCAGAATAAGTCTGCGTGCCAAGAGTGTAGTGAATGCAATCACAATTTGTTTGTCTTTCTCCACTTTAAGACCCTCTGGAAGAACCCCAAACACAGCTGTTAATGGGTTAGGAGGGATTGTGAGTCCAAGGCTGTCTGAGAGGTAATTAAAAATTCTTGTCCAGAATAATGTTAATTTGGTGCAGGCCCAGAACATGTGACCCAGTGAGGCTGGGGCTTGGTTGCAACGTTCGCAGGTTGGATCATGCCCTGGATACATTTTGGAAAGTTTTAGTCGAGACAGATGTGCTCGATATATACTGCTCAAAAGAATTAAAGGAACACTTTTTAATCAGAGTATAGCATAAAGTCAATGAAACTTATGGGATATTAATCTGGTCAGTTAAGTAGCAGAGGGGATTGTTAATCAGTTTCAGCTGCTGTGGTGTTAATGAAATTAACAACAGATGCACTAGAGGGGCAACAATGAGATGACCCCCAAAACAGGAATGATTTAACAGGTGGAGGCCACTGACATTTTTTCCTCCTCATCTTTTCTGACTGTTTCTTCACTAGTTTTGCATTTGGCTACAGTCAGTGTCACTACTGGTAGCATGAGGTGATACCTGGACCCTACAGAGGTTGCACAGGTAGTCCAACTTCTCCAGGATGGCACATCAATATGTGTCATTGACAGAAGGTTTGCTGTGTCTCCCTGCACAGTCTCAAGGGCATGGAGGAGATTCTAGGAGACAAGCAGTTACTCTAGGAGAGCTGGAGAGGGCCATAGAAGGTACATAACCCATCAGCAGGACCAGTATCTGCTCCTTTGGGCAAGGAGGAACAGGATGAGCACTGCCAGAGCCCTACAAAATGACCTCCAGCAGGCCACTGGTGTGAATGTCTCTGACCAAACAACCAGAAAGACTTCATGAGGGTGACCCAAGGGCCCCATGTCCTCTAATGGGCCCTGAGTTCACTGCCCAGCAGCATGCAGCTCGATTGGCATTCGCCATAGAATACCAGAATTGGCAGATGCACCACTGGTGCCCTGTGCCTTTTACAGATGAGAGCAGGTTCACCTTGAGCACGTGACAGAAGTGAAAGGGTCTGGAGAAGCCGTGGAGAACATTATGCTGCCTGTAACATCATTCAGCATGAGCAGTTTGGTGGTGGGTTAATGATTGTCTGGGGAGGCATATCCATGAAGGGTCACACAGACTGCTACAGGCTTGACAAAGGCACCTTGGCTGCCATTAGTTATCAGGATGAAATCCTTGGACCCATTGTCAGACCCTATGCTGGTACAGTGGCTCCTGGTGCACGACAATTCCTGGCCTCATATTGTGAGAGTATGCAGGCAGTTCCTGAAGGATGAAGGAATTGATACCATTGACTGGCCACCACACTTTCCTGACCTAAATCCAATAGAACACCTCTGGGACATTATGTTTTGGTCCATCCAATGCCACCAGGTTGCACCTCAGACTGTCCAGGAGCTCAGTGATGCCCTGGTCCAGATCTGGGAGGAGATCCCCCACAACACCATCTGTCATCTCATTAGAAGCATGCACCGATGTTGTCAGGCATGTATACAAGAACACAGGGGCCATACAAAGTGCTGCGTACAATTTTGAGTTGCTGCAATTAAATTTTGGCAAAATGGAGTAGCCTGCCACATAATTTTTTCACTCTGATTTTTGGGGCGTCTTTGAATTCAGGGCTCTGTAGGTTGATCATTTTCATTTCCATCAAACGATGTGGCATCCTTTCGTTCCTAACACATTATCCAGTCTATATCAGTATAGATATCCAGGAGGATTTCTTTTTCCCATTGAGATCTGATGTGTTTTCAAAGTGTTCCTTTAATTTTTTTGAGCAGTTTATAATTTTAAGTTGTATAATTGTATGCTTTGCGCATATGGAGCTCGAGTGAATTCTCTGCATTGCTACTTTCCACTCCTTTTCTGATATATTAATTGAGAGATCTTTTTCCCAGTGTCCTCTTGGATCTTTGAAAGGAAGGGATTGTAAAATGATTTTATATATTGTGGAGATGGAATTCCTTAAAATTGAGCGATATTTTTTCCAGCGTGGATGAGGGTGCAAGATGAGGAAAATCTGGAAGGTTCTGTTTAACAAAGTTCCTGATTTGAAGATAGTGAAAGAAATGTGTAGCTGGAATGTTAAATTTGGAATGTAATTGTTCATAGGATGCAAAGACGTTGTCTATATAAAGATCTCTAAGCAAGTTAATTCCAATTTTTTTCCAGATATTAAAAACTGCATATGTTTGCGAAGGTTGAAAGAGCTGCTTCTCTTGCAGAGGTGCCACAGATAGAAGCTTCTCCGTCTTAAAATGCTTTCTACATTGGTTCCAGATTCTAAGTGAGTGGAGCACAATTGGGTTATTAGTGTATTGCCGATAACATGTGTTTATTGGAGCGCAGAGCAAGGAATACAAAGAAGTACTGCAGGATTTTACTTCTATTGCGGTCCACGCCTGTGCATTTTCTTCTATTTGTGTCCAGGTTCTTATCGCCTGTATATTTGCCGCCCAGTAATAAAACTGGAAGTTAAGTAGAGCCATGCCGCCTTCTGCCTTTTGTCTTTGTAGGGTCGCTCTTTTGATGCGTGGATGTTTTGAATTCCAAATAAATTAGGTTATTGTTGAATCTAATTGCTTAAAGAATGATTTATTAATGTATATTGGGATGTTTTGAAATAAAAAAAGGAGCTTAGGAAGAATATTCATCTTAACAGTGTTAATTCTTCCAGCTAGTGTGAGATGAAGGGTTGACCATCTATGCAAGTCTTGTTTAATTTTTTCCATGCAGACGATGAAATTTTGTTGATATAGAGCTTTATGTTTACTTGTGATGTTTACCCTAGGTATTTAAACTGTTCTGCAATGATAAAAGGAAGGGTGTCTAATCTAATATTATATGCTTGAGAATTCACCGGAAAGAGTACACTTTTATTCAGATTAATTCTGAGACCAGAGAGCTTTTGAAATTCTGTGAGTGCTGCTAAGACTGCAGGCACAGAATTTTCTGGGTCTGATATATACAGTACCATGTCATCTGCATATAATGAGATTTTCTGTTTCAGTCCTTCTCTGCTAATCCCCTTTATCTGATCAGTATTTCGACAATGTATTGCCAGTGGTTCAATGGCAATCGCAAACAGCAGCGGTGACAAGGGGCATCCCTTGTTTAAAACGTTCTAGTTTAAAGTAGTCTGAGCAAATGTTATTGATGCAAACTGAAGCTTCTGGGTTAGTATACAGTAATTTAATCCATGCACAAATGTTCGGGCCAAACCCAAACTTCTCCAATATAGTAAAAAGGTATTTCCATTCAATCATGTTGAATGCTTTTCTGCATCCAATGATAATAATATTTCTGGGGTGTTTGATTTAGTTGGTGAGTATATTACATTAAACAGGCGTCGAAGATTTGAAGATAAGTGTCGGCCCCTAATAAATCCAGTTTGGTCTTGTGATATTACTGAGGGGAGCACTTTCTCCATCCTTCTAGCTATGATTTTAGAGAGTATTTTAACCTCGTTATTCAGAAGTGAAATTGGTCTGTATGATGCACATTGTAATAAGTCCTTATTTTGTTTTACAGCAATTTTAACTCTGTTACAAAGTGACCCAAAGTCTCATTTATACCTCATGTCTTCTCATTAAACTTGTATCTCGCGAATATCGTATTCGTCGTAGGCATGACAAACGCCAGCGGCAGCGTGTCTATAAACTTCATTTAAACTTACGGTTTACTCCGTGCTTTGTTTCCGCAGTAGCTGCACTTATGAATATGCTTGTATGCATCACTCGCTTCATATTCTTTTGCTGCCTTCTCAATTGTGTAATGCGTTTTTTGTTCAGCGCTCTTTGGAGCTCTTCCTTGTTCTCTACGTACTGCGTTCACAGTCAGTTCACATGAGCCGCTCTCTTGTGTGATCTTGCGATGTCCACGCAAACACTAGACCATCTCATCTTCATTTGCATAAGCACAGTCCTTCACCCGTGAATATTTACTGTATATGGGCAGGCACTCAATTACGTGGGAGGCGTGATGATGCGGGATGCAACTCCACCTCATACGGCGGCCGAGTTGCAGGCTATGGCCATATATATGGTCGATAGTAGGTTCCAGTTATGACCGTTACGCGTAGAATTTCGAAATAAAACCTGCCTAACTTTTGTAAGTAAGCTGTAAGGAATGAGCCTGCCAAAATTCAGCCTTCCACCTACACGGGCAGTTGGAGAATTGGTGATGAGTGAGTGAGTGAGTGAGTGAGTCAGTCAGTCAGTCAGTCAGTCAGTCAGTCAGTCAGTCAGTCAGTCAGTCAGTCAGTGAGGGCTTTGCCTTTTATTAGTATAGATTGTGGAATATGGCCGGTCAGTCCTCCCGGCCAATACCCCCAGGCCGCCAGGTGGAACCCTCCATGCAGCATGGAGGTGCCCCGAATGCCAGCAGGGCATCATGGACAATGGAGTTTTTATCCACAGCCCTGCTGGATACCATGGGGGACGCTAGAAGGCGCTGCAGAGAGGAGCAGCGAGTATTTTGCCTTCAACCTGGAAGTGCATCCTAGTCACATGGACAAAGGGAATGACATGCTTCCGGGTTCAAGAAGAGTAATTTTCATCTGACCCGGAAGTGCTAGGAAGTCACATGGACTGCGTGTTCAGAAGCACTTCTGGGTCACGGACTATAAAAGGATTGTGGGAGATCCCAGATGTTGAGCTGAGCTGGGTGGAAGGGTGGCAACGCGTCAGGGAGTGGAGGATTTGTTTATTGAGAATTGTATTGTTTATGAGTATTGTGGAGAGGGGGGTGCTTTGTGCGCTGTATATTAATAATAAAGTCAATATTTGGACTTTTATTTGGTATCTGGCAACTGATCTGAGGGTTTAAGGGGATGATAGGGGCCCCCTATCTGTCACTATATGTGTATATATATATATATATATATATATATATATATATATATATATATATATATATATATATATATATATATATAAACTAGCCATACCCCGCAGCTCCAACCATACATAGTAGTGAAATAGGACAGTGATGAGGGCCCCAGCCGGCTTCCCACTCCTGACATCACGTTTCCCCCTTCCCTCAGCCAGCAGCTTCTCTCTCGTGAATATATTGCTCCTGCAAGCAAACTATCATTCCTGGCACGATGACAGAAGTCGCCAAATCAACCAGAATGTTCAAGCAAATTATAGAAAAAAAACAATCTAAATTCGTTAAGCAGTTCTCTCGTTTGCTAGATAAGTGGAGGTAAGGTACACGCCCAGAGGCTGGTGCATGAGTGAGTAGGGCCCCGCCCCCTCCCCTTGGCCCGCTGTGTGGCTCTTGGATTCACGCAAATAAATTGGAACTGCAAGCGAACTATGATACACAGTGCAATGAGAATAGTTACAAAATCAAACAGAATGTTTTCTAACTGCTTTTCCAGATGCTCTCTTTTTCCATGTGTTGGTGCAGTTCGTGAGGTATCCTACTGTGCAGAGAGATCAACATATACAGTATATTAATATAAATATACATTTAAAATAGTAAGCAGGGAACAAAATATGAGAACTGATTGAGTTTCCTAATTCTGTCACTTTCTTCCTAGGTTACCTCAAGGTACAGATCTTTCTTTATCTTCCTTTCATTCTCTATACATAAATAGTTCAATCGAAAGATAAAACTGCAAGGGACTGGCATCCTCTTCAGGGATTGCCTTGCACCCAATGATTGCTGGGATAGGCTGTACCTGGATCACAACTCTGTCCTGGACAAACAGGGTATGGAGATGGATACAAAAAAAGAATACAGTATATATATTTCTGGAGGACCACATTAAAACGTTTTTCAGTATATCCAGGCTCTTAATTCCTTAACTACTTCAGCTTTGTGTTTCTGCTTTCAGCCTTCCTGGGAAATGTCAGCTGTTCTTTTAAGAAGTGCTATTCAGTAAAAATATTAATGTTAAAATAGCCAAGCATGTGATGGGTGAATAATATTATTGACTTGTAACATTTCATCTACAGAACTATATCTGTCTACATCAAGGCTGATGTTAAGAAGATATTGGTGATAATGACAATGCAAACTTCTAAACACCAACAAAACATTGTGATTCTCACCAGCAGCTAAGCCTCAGATGCCTCCTGGCTTACTTCAATGTAAAGTAACTGGACACATATATTAAGGCATTGCCAGGTTTAGCATGCTTAATTTATCACGAACAGCATTAATAGGAACAAAGAAATGCACAGAATACTAATGGTGTACTTATAAACTGGAGTGCTAATTTTAAACTCCCACCTAATGTATCTGTTCTTAAGTTGCACTTTACATACATACAGTTGAATTTAAGTTGCACAGGTAATTACAAATGTGTTCTGAGATTTTTCAGGTAAGGAAGATATGCTTGTATGTTTCAAGGTAATCCAATCATCATGTCAATGAGTAGCAACGTATTGCATGTTGATTAGCATATGAAAGGAAAAATGTCACTGTCCCCTGTGCTATGTGATAATAAGAACCTGAAAATCCTGTAATATACTTGGAAAAACAAAAAATGAGACTGAAAATGAACTTCAAGTGCCTTTCTGTAAAAAAATGCAGAAGTCCTTCCCACAAACTCAACTGGTCTACTAGCCATGCTTGTTTTTCCTGGTTGAAAAGGAGAGGACATAATAGTTGGAGAACCATGTGTTCCACTAAAGACTAGAATACTTTTTTATTACAAATAAATCTGGCAAGTGTTCACATTTTTAATATTCACTTTTTTGTATTTGTCCCAGCTTCTGAAATTGCATGTAACTTATATAACATTACTATAATGGAATACAAGATATTCGTACCAGAGGTGATGTCAACACATCCTCACAACTTAGTTTATACATCAGAAAAAGCTTGATAGACCAGGAGTTTGAAAATTTTGTCACTTTGCTGGCACAATGAGTAGTAAGGAAATTACAAGTACCTTTAGTCTGGAGGTAAACTGGTTTAAGACCAAGAAATGGATGATCATGGCCAGCCCATGGAACCTATCTGAGGGGGTGCTGCAGAAGGTGTGGGTGCCTTCCTCTACCTCTGAAACTATACAATGGCAACAGGTTAAAGGTAACCAGTGGGCCTATTAACATGACCAAGCTTGTATGATATCCCTGGACATTAACAGGGGGTAGGCATTCTGTAATCAGTCATGATGAAAAAGATGCTTTTGTATAGGATTTATGGTTGCAAAACATGAAAGGTTATAGAAGACCTTTTGCGGGGAAGAGAGATTGTTACAGCATGTGCCTCTGCCAAATAATTCTTTTTATATCATCCACTTTACATGTCAGAAACACAGAAATTCAAGACAGGCTGGGCAACATTTTGGATTTGGTGCTTTCATACAAACACTGGCTGTAGTTCTTCAAACACACCATAAGAAAAGATTCTATAATGGCTTACTGAAATGTTTAGCAAGCATTCAAGAACAAACCTCCTTTAGGATGGAAGAGTCCACATCATAAGTGCCACATGGAAGTGGCTTGTTTTTGAACCAGACATATCATGGAAGAATCAAGATGGATGTCACTGCATCAAGTATATAGCTACAGAGATAGAATGAGATTTAAATGTTTGAGAAATATTTCTTTTTTCTGCAATGAAGATCCAAATGGACAAAGGGAAAGTTTTGGAGTACTAATGGAGTTTTTTTTTATTCATAGAAATGATATCGAGATAAAAACATAGTCAACGTGTTAGCCACCTAAACACCAACACACAGCAAAATGCTCTTTCTGTTTTTCTTTCTCTTTCAATTGTGCACTCTGATATTTAGTAATTACTTCCTCTTGTGTCATCAGAGTGTTGAGGGAAGGATTTTTTCACTTTATATCGGTACATCAGTGGGCAGTGTAAGTCTGAATGTTACTGATAATCTTCAGGAGTCAAAACATTGTTCATATGGACCATGCCGACAAGCTCGTCACACTTTCTGTTTGAGACACCTTTTGGTTTGATGTGTTTAAAAATATCAAACAGTAGCTATCATTGAAAACTACGCACTTACAGAAAGAATTGTTGAAACAGCTCAAATGCTGAGACTTGCACAATTCGGTGGGCATGTTAAAAAATGATTAATTTCTTAGCTCTAATGGAGATGATGTTTATTTTAATAAGAAAGATATTGGGTAATTTATTTTATACCCATAGTCTAACATAAGAATTTAGTTAATCAACAGCTTCATTTACAGTCATAAAAAACACACCAATTAAAAAACTGATGGCTAAGAAAATCTATAGCTACAACAAGACCCCCTTAGGACTAATGCTGTCTGCTTCTGAACTACACTGCCAAGTGCTTGGTTCTTGAAACATGAAACATTCTCCAAGAAAGAAAATGAACCTGCTTATGAAATTAAGAAAACGTGCCTGCAACAAATCTAATCCGAAAGTTCATTTTCGTAGATCTTGTAAATGTGGATGAATTAATGCCTCACTGTAGCAGCAATTTGCAATACTATACTGGGCTGAATACCGTATTCGATGGCCTCCTCTGTTGCATTCCCAAAGGCCAAATTCTCTGGGCAATTTTTAACTCTTTTTCTCCTGTAAAGCAGCCCAGTTCTGTCATATACTGCAGACTTTGGTGATATTTCTTTTCCCCATTTCTTGGTGAATCAGCGTCTACAGAAAAACGATTTTAAAAAGAAGGTCAAGGTATCAAAAGCATTGTGACTGGATTATAAATCTCCAGGGAATGTGAGCATTTTGAGGAAAGCTCAAGTGTAAAACCAGATAAGTGCCCAGCACGGTGCAATCATTGAAAAATTAAACAGGTATACAGTACATGTTACAAATATTGACACATCATATGCAATCCATTCCCAAAATGTGAGGGTTATGATGACTCCACACTGTAATTTTTAAAACTAAGCGAAATATAATAAAAACATGCTTAACCTTCTTCACTCAAATCACATCAATATATAAAATCAGCCAATTATCATTACATTATGTGATATAATACTTAAAAGCATGTCTCACCCCCACCATGAAATCTGCAGTTGTCATAGCAGGAGGGTAGGTGGGAGGATGTACAGCGGGAATCGTTTCTGCTGCCTTTGTCTTTTTCTTTTTCTCACGCCGAATTAGACTCCCAAGTCATCTGTCGCTCCTGCTGTCTGCACACTCCTCTCCGCCCCAGCAGCAGACAAAAGGAGATCTCATATTACGGGACAGCGACAGGCTCTTTGCAAAGGTGCTGGACCTTTTCAATTAGTGTAGCCCCAAGTAGGATGTAATCAATAAAAGTGACAGGGTGAATTAAAAGTGTGACACAAGATATGCATAATCAGGACACGTGCAATATGTGCAAATGCAGAAGAAAAATCCTGAAAAAGCCAAAGGAAAACACATACATGTTAATCATAACATTTGCACTGATAAGTTAATTAATTTTCTAATGAATACACACTAGAACTAACAGACACACAATTCTGCTTCCTGAAAATGCATAAGCTATAGTCTAAATGAAATGGCTGCAGTGTGCACTAAGTAATCCTAATCTCTTTCAGCAATTGGTATAAATTTTGATCCACTACAGAATTAATCACCTCCAAATGCTTGTGAAGTGTGATTCCATTGTTCGCAGGCTCAAATGCCCACCTCGTCAGAACTGGTAATTCAAATCCATTTGCCTGCCATTACTTCTTGAACCAGGAGATTCATAAATAAGTTAGCACTTTTGTGGTGATGCACGGATCCAGCACATTCCTTCAGTCTCCCAATTTATGGAAAGAATAGTAAAATATTCACTTCAAAACTGGCCTCAATATCGCACGCCATTACCCACCTTGTTTAATGCAAGCGGACATGTCCACACATCGTATTATGCTAAAGTATCCTCATGGCTTATTTATAATCCCTCTCATTATTTATTAAAAAAATCAGTCAGTGGGGCAGCAAGCAAGAGATGACAGGCAGTCTGTTTAATCTCTCGATTCACTCATTTTTTTGATCTGTGATTTTGCCAAATAGTTCTTTTAAGGTTAAAAAAAAAATCAAGGTCTATCTCTCTTGTGACAGCTGGAACATATTGTTATAATTTTCAAATTGCTTCACTTGGTGTACTTACATTAGGCTTTGAATATTAATTAGCTTAGCATTTTGACATTTTTACAGATATGCACATTTAGGTTATTTTATCATACAGTAAAATTCAACTAAAAGCACTCAAACATGATTGCTAAATACAAGGTCTACTTATGAATAAGGTCATCATCAAAATATAAATACATTTCTGTTTTTGTTATATGTATACACAGAAATAGAATCATTTGGATTCATTACAATAATAGTAATAAATACACTTTAAGTGACTGACAACTTGAAATTACCTTAGCTTTGAGTGAGCATAGGGTTGCTCTTGAGCATGCAATACTTTGCACTGTTTTCCAGTGCCGCTTCATGTTTTATACTCATTGATGACAGGATAAGCTCCCATTGACCCTGACCAAGAGATGTGCATTAGAAATCTATATTTACAGTATATATACAGGGTGAGCAAAAAAGAAGTACCACCTTTCAAAAGTTTATTCTAGAAAAACACTACAAGATAAAATACATTTTATTACGACACAAGAAAGGATATACAAAATAGATTTTTTTCACTGTGTTTTAAAAATGAGGTCTTCAAGGTGGTGGCCATCATTAGCGATACACTCTATGAGACTATTTCTCGCATGACTCGTTCAGCCATTTCAATTGAAATAGTGGTGATTTTGTGTTGAATAGAATTCTTGAGGGCTTCAGGGTTTTGAGGTCTGTGTGTATTCCTTCAACTTGAGATAGCCCCACAAGAAGAAATCACACGGAGCGAGTTCATGCAAACGTGAAGCCTACCTGACATTGCAAGGAGATCATCTTCCCCAGAAACATCTTCCGCAAAACTTGCATGGATCTATCTGCGTGCCATATGCTACATCCTGTTGAAAACAGGCATCCACCACATTTATTTCTTCCAGTTGAAGCCACAAAAAATTCAATGTAACGTTCTAAAGTGACAGTGACTGTTGCTCCCCACTCCTCAAAAAAGTAAGGGCCTACAATGTCAAATTCTACAATGGCGCACCAAAGTGTAACACACTGACTGTGCAGGGGTCTCTGATGAAGTTCACGAGGGTTGGTTTCAGCACAGTAGTGAAAGTTTTGCTTATTTATGCAAGCATTCAAATTGAAATGTTCCTCGTCGTTACACTTGACAATGACATCTCGATGAACGGTTTACAGAATGTTTGCGCACAACCCTCTATGGTTCTCCTAGTCTCTCTCAGTGAGTTCCTGCACTACCATCATTTTGTATGGATGGAAATTAAGGTCCTAATGCAAAATCCTCCTCAAAGACGTGTTTGAAATGTCTGAGGCAGAAGCATGTTTGCGTGCTGAAATTGTCTAGGAGACTGCAAAATGAATACCTCTACAGCTTGGATGTTTTCAGGCATTTGTACAGTCCGAGGATGGCCTGGAGATTTTCTGTTCAATGTTGTACCCATCTGTCTAAATTTTACCACCCACTGAAAAACTGTTTTCTGATTTAGGACATCACAATTGGGAGAAATGGTGAAGTGCGTTCTAAAGGCATAGTGATGATGGATTTGTTGTTTTTGAAGAACACTTCGAAAGCGAAAGCACGGTGAGCAAGGGACCAAGGTATGTTGCCAACTGAAAACTACAAGGGATCGCCTATCAAAGGACCCCCACCCCAACCCACTCGGCTGCCTCTACCTCACGCAATGACCTTGAGATATGTGTGGTACTTCATTTTGGTTCACCCTGCATATATGTGCGTGTGAGAGAGAGAGAGAGAGAGAGAGGGGTAGGGAACATGCACTAATACAGTACATTGCTGCACCCACCACATGACGAACCACCTCAGGATCCCAAATTAGGACCCAAATGCAGCCATGCAACAGGTGACACCTCAGCAGCACACTAGTTTGAATTGAATATAACAGTGTGAGGTTTACAGTGGCTACTGTGTCTATACAGGAGTTTACAGCACTTGGGGCTTTCAGGTGGTCTCCCATCCAAGTATTAGCCAAGCCCGAGAGCGTTTAGCTTCCAAAATCGGATGAGATCGGGCGCGTTCATACTGGTCTGCATCAGTGCATGTTTAAAACACCTAAATGTTAATGTGATAAACAGTTCTGTAGGGCCAGATGCATCAGATGTAAGCAAGAATCAACCCTGGACATGGCGCATGTCAATCGCAGGTCCATCTCATACGCACAAACCCACACAGACTCACATAAGGCCAATAAACCTTTATTATTTGGTTCTTTCTTAAATTCAAGGAAGGAAACATACAAGTAAGCAATCGATTGTTATATGGACATGTGCCAATAAACCTGAACTTGAAGGCATTTTAGAGATAAAATCATTTATTCATCCATTTTTATATCTGGAGTCTATAGTAAAAACTCAAGTGAACATTTAATAGTTCAATTCAATTAAGTTTTCTTTAATCCATCCTTCCACTCATGAGTCTAGTATGCTATAACTAAAAATACTGTACAGTATATAATGGCGTATTTACAAAGTCATTCCACATAAATATTCTAAAGCTTGAATCCTGGTAAAAGCTCCAGGTCATCCCAGGGTTCACATATGCATATAAGGCTAATATGGAGTCACCAAATCTAAACCTAAACTTAAACAGTATCTCTTTAGGGATATAGGAGAAAACCTAAATCAGACATGGGCAAGAACTCACCATCTCTACAAGTACAGTGTTCATTTGAGGACATCATCGTTTTTCACTCCTCCTGTCAACAGGAATCAGTATTAATGAAGTGAAACATTTGTCACTTCTCACTAGTCACTCATTACTTTTCACTCATCATGCATCACTTATCACTCAAGTGTGTCCTATGATGAACAAGTGTCCTATCCAGGGCTGTGTTCTACTTTTAACCAAGTTCTACTAGCAAAGGCTGCAGCCCATAATGATTTTCAATTTGATCAAATGAGCCTGAGAATGTTATGTTACATTACCCTCTAGTCCACAAAACTGAGGTGTAAGGTAACAACTGAATTCACGCTATTTATGGGTACAACATTACATATACTGCATGGTTACTGCTGACCAGCACAATGCATTAAATCTTAGATGACACAGTAATAGATTAAAGGCAAGTTTCTGAACTGTACAATACAATACTGGAAATTCTTCCAGTTGTTACCATCATGGGGTATATAGGATATCGACAACTCTTTAAATAGTTAAAATGGGATTAGAAAGTTAGGAATATATATGGTGAAATGGTGATCCACAAAAGGGTTATGTCCAGAAACAAAGGTGAGGGAAATGTTAGGCCAGGAAAGGGAACTTACCAACAACCATCTGATTAATAGAGCCATCCTAGGGGGTACAGTCTAAACTGATACATGTTAGGTCAACAAATGAACATTCTTCATTACCTGAAGTGAAAAGCTTTTCCATGAGTGACCTTTAACGCCACTGGGAAAAGCCCACATAGGATGGAGGGAAGGCAAGTGGATAAAAAAACAAGTTATAGATTCAGGGATGCACTCACATTAAGGCTCACCAACAGAATCATTAAACCTTATCAGAAATAACAAAAAGCTATTCACCCCTTTGTCAAAAAAGGACAGTAAGGAGCCACAGAACTAAAATATAGGATACCTGACATTCGATGGGAAGAAAAAGCAGTCCAGAAACCTGTGTCTTTATTGGTGAATTGAGTGTCAGAGATGGAAAAATTGCAAGTGGTATTAGAAAAATATATAAAAGTCCTGAAGTAAATTCTACATTGCAGAAAATCAAATTCCAGGTAGATGAATATATTGTCAGGGCAGATGTTGACAATTGCTGTCTGGCAGGGTAAGAATCATGAGGAAAAAACTCCATTAAATTACTCTGGAAACAAAGAATTTTGGGCTCAAGCTACCCACTTATACAATAATGACACCTCAGACCACCCTATAAAGTGCTGTTAGATGTTTATTTTTTGTTTCAGTGTGCCTTCCAATTTTCTAGCATTTTCACAACTTCGAGTCCCTCAAAGATTGTCTCAAATTCAACCCCAGAAAAATATGTCTAAATCTCCCAATAATAATAATAAATTATGGCCATCCAGATAAAAAAATCTTCAGATAGCAAAAATAATGTGTAATCAGTTACTAAAAATCTATTACATTAAAGAAATTGTTTGACTTTTTGCCTTTAATTATATTCAATAGCCTAGGTTAGTGGGTCTTCCATCAAAACACTGCAGATCAAAACTGTGCAAATGACTTCCCCTGCTGAGCGAATGGTTGCACAATGACCAGTTTGCTGGACCCTAGTGGGATTACTGAAGTGGCCTGTGATGTGTGCCTCATGGTCTACGGTGAGCTCTTCTATAGATAAGACAGGATGTTAAAGTACTTGAATAGAAATAGTTAAAATGCCTTGAATTCAGGGGGTGTAAATAATTCTGACCACCCTTTGCTTTTTCTCTTTTGTTTGACTGCTGTCTTCTGTGCCTCAAATAATGCGCCCTTGTTAGTCCGTATAAGAGCACTGCAGTTTCTTTTGTTTAGCTAATCACTTTGGTTGTCTCTGAAGGCTCTGGCAAATTGTACGCTGGACAAATCCCTTTACTGAAAGATGTGCTCAGTTACAAAATGGGTTTCCAGATAAGATGTAAGAATTGACTTAAAAAACCGTGAAATGCTTTAATTTCTATTTAACAAACAGATGTGTCTGTTTTTACATTTCAAGCATTCTTAAATACCTGGAAGAGGCAGCTTACAAAGGCTTCAAGTGTTTGATTTATTGTTTTATTTAGTTCTACACTGTGCCAATGCACTTCAAATCAAATTTAAAAAATATCAGAAAACAGATGGCAAATATGAAGCAAACATTTTTATCATGCTTCGGAATTTTTAGTCTTTAAATGAAACAAATGGTTTAATTTGTCTTTTGAGCTAGATCAGTTACAAAAGAAAAGAGCTGTAATCTAACTTGGTAGCAGCGGGCATAACACACATATTTCGTTTAGATGGCAGGTAGTTGCAGCCCAACTGAGACAACCATTTAGAAACTGGTAGCACATCCATACAAACTCAAGGAGAGCACATGGACTCCACAAGTAGAAACACTGATCTAGAAAATAACAATGGCGCTGGATACACGGTTAATAGCTTTTATTAAGTTAAAGCAATCAGTCATCCATTGAAAGCTGCTTTTATTCCAACTGTTCTTCATTTCCCATGGTTGTTGCTTAAGTCAAATTTACACCCACTAAGTGCATTGGTCTCCTTTATTTCTGGTATGTGTTAGAATGCATTTCCAGTGTTCCAAGAAGGATCAGAGTACCGGGTGTGAATTCACTTGTGGTCGGATTGTGATCGGATCACTCAGGTCACATTTGGAGGTGGTCAGAAATGGATATGAATTACGTTTATGACGAGTGTATATGCAAATGCATTTTATTTCTGCATGCAGCAAACTACGTAAGTGAAAGCTAATTTGAATTTTCCCCAGAAAGGTGACACTTAATCTCCAGCTGAATATGATGTAGAAACAGTAGACACATTTTAATGCCTGTAGGCTAGAAAAGTTATATCCACATACAATGTAGATACAAAGTGCACATTCTCATGCCAGTTGTAAAGGGGTCTTTGGGAACACTAATATTTATAGAGTGATTATTGTGTACAGAGTTCACTGAATTTCTTTCCCACATGCAACATGTTGCCACTTTCCAGTGCCATGAGTTCACATTAATACTGTAAGGGAAGCAACTACTTATTTTTAGCTTTGCCTCCACCAAATATTTAACAAGGTCTAAACCAAGAGCAAATCATGTGCAATTTCTGATGAACGAGTAATAGTTAGACACATTTTTTTAATGTTTAAAAAATGAATTTATACTTTTTGCAGTACAGTTTACCATATTAATGGCATTGGCTAATAAATCATGGAGCTCAATTAGAATAATGTTAATCTGGCAAATGAGAAACAAAACAAAAATGACAGTTATTTTCTCTGCTTTATCATAAGATACATTGGCCTTGAAATGCAGTGAACAAAACCAAATAAAATCATGCAAAAACAAATTTGTTCTGCCACGCTTGCGGTAGATGTGTCAGATTTCTACTGGTACTTCAACAAACCCATTTTCTCGGTAAAACCGAGACGACTCCACCACTGTTCCAGCAGAGAGTGCTCCAAACTAAGCGAATGTTATATTTTCCATCAAAATAACTAAAAAGGTAAGAGATTTCTTATTATCTTCTGATGTTTTCGCTTCCACCACATGTACGTTCAGCTCTCACTTTTTTCTCCCTGCTTTAATTTAGGTTTGTTTTCATGCTCCCTAACTTGTTTGCATAATCATCATTTTTTGTGTGTGTTTTGCTCCTTTTGCACTTGTTGTTTCTCATTTGTATTTGTGTTTTCAATTTCGTTTTGTGTTTCCAAGTTGCTTTAGTTTTTACTGATTTGCTTTTTACGTTTCCAGTTTGTTTTTGGGTTTTCCAATTTGTCTTTACATTTCCAATTTCTTTTTGAAAATATTTATTTTTTATAATTTGTTTTTGTGTTTCAAATCGGTATTTTACCGATTTGTGTTTGCATGATTCAATGTGTTTTTGTGCACTGTAGTTCAGGGCCACCGTAATAAGATGCTACTATTCATCATACTACAGTTTTTGGAATTCTTGACTCCTAAAAATAAAAGTGGCACCAATTACTACATCAAGTTACCGAGAAATGGCGGCACAGTGGTTCAGTGGGTAGTGCTGCTGCCTCGCAGTTAGGAGACCTGAGTTTGCTTCCTGGGTCCTCCCTGTGTGGAGTTTGCATGTCCTCCCCGTGTCTGCGTGGGTTTCCTCTGGGTACTCCCTCAGTCCAAAGACATGCAGTTTCGGTGCATTGGCGATCCTGAATTGAGCTTGATGTGTGTGTGCACCCTGTGGTGGGCTGGCACCCTGCCTGGGGTTTGTTTCCTGCCTTATGCCCTGTGTTGGCTGGGATAGGCTCCAGCAGACCCCGTGAGCCTGTAGTTCAGATATAGCAGGTTGGATAATGGATGGATGGAAGATACTGAGAATAGAAACAGAATAGAGGAGGGTGTTAACAGTTTATACAAACTGTATTACTTATATTTTTGCACAAATTACTGATATAGTAAGATACAGTATGCATAGCAGCTCTAATCAGAGTATACTAAAGCAGAGAGTCTTCAGCCTGGATTTAAAGTTGAGACTGAAGTGGCACCTCTTATGTTACCAGGAAGATCATTCCACAGCTGTTATTTTATTAAATTCTTGAAATCTTAAGTAGGCCTGGCATCTTGAGACCTTAATGTGCCCTCTGGTTTGTAGGCAATGAAAGGTTTGGATTAATAAACAGGACCTTGCTCAGGTAAGGCTTTATATGTTAAAAGGTGGATTTTAAAATCAGTCCTCTACTTAACTGGAAGCCAGTGTAAGGACTTAAGAACTGGAGTCATGTGTTCATACTTTCTGGTTCTTGTAGTAATTCTTGCAGAAGCATTTTGAATGAACTGAAAACTGAATAAAGATCAATTTGAACAGCCAGTGCATAACATATTTTAGCAATTAATCTTACTACAAATAAATACATGGATTAAGCTTTCAGTATCATGCATACTTAGAAAACACCTTAATTTTCCATCTGTTTAAAATGGAAAAACAAGTTTTGGACAGATTAGTAATGTGTGCTTTGAATAATATGCTAGTGTCAAGGAAAATGTCCAGATTATGCACTGAGTCATTAAAACTAATGGATAGGTGATTCCATCTGAAGAATATTATTGCAATCAGCATCATTGCTTCCAATAATTGACTTTTCGGTATAATCTGTATTCAGAGACAAGTAGTTCATATCAGTTCACTCCTTTAACTCACTGTCACAACTAATTGAGGACAGCATCGGAGAAACGACATTTGGGTCAACTAGGAGTCATCAACATACAAGCAAAAATTAATGTTATGTTTTCCAATGATAATTCCCAATGAAAGCATGCAAAGTGAAAACAGTAAAGGTTTAAGTACTGAGCACTGCTGGACACCATAGTTAACGTCTGCTATGCTTTTATTTGCATACCAGGTCTCTAACCAGCAGAGAAAGGAAAGCAGTCTTACATAAATAACATTCTCTGTTTATAATCTTGGTAAGGGGCCAGACATAATGAAATTCTGACATTTTGGTTTTGCTTTGGTGCTAAAAGATAGCACAATATAGTAATACAACAAAAATGGCATGTACAAGGTTAATGACTTTATGGAACCAAACTATAAAGTTTATAAACACTGTGCAACAAAAAGGCGCCATATAGGCGCTTGACCCGACACAGACTCACACTGGAGGCACATATAAAATCAAAGAAACTTTGATTTTTCTTCACCTGTGGGGCACGTCTTCCCCGTTCAACACAGTTCCAAGTACACCAAATAAAGCACACCACACTCTTCTTCCTCCACCACTCCTCCTAGGCAACCTCGTCCTCGTCCTCCCAACTCTGGCTATTGAGTGGTGGTTGCTGGCCCCTTTTATAGTCCACTCAGAAGTGCTGCAGGTGGTTGATTGCCCAAGTCCCCGCTGCACTTCCAGGTGTGGCGAAAACACTGCCCATAAGGGCTCAGGAGTCCCAGCTGCAGCACCCCCCGGCAGTGCATGCAGGACCCAACAGGGCTGCACCCAACTCCAATTCCCATGGAGCCCTGCGGGAAACCAAGGCACCGCTCCAACCCAGGTGGGCTGCCATCTAGCGTCCAGGGGGAGGTATTGCACAGTCCATGGCTGCTCCTCCTAAACATATAGCGAAGGGGCGTGCCGGTCGAGCATGGACCCCAGCTTTCCGCCACAACTGTCATACAGAAACACTTGTTAGGGTAACAGTCAATGACTTACAAATATTAATGGAGGGTATGTGTTATTTCTATAAATCCTTGCAAAACATGAAAACAGAACAATGAATATCAATATTTTAGAATGAAAATATATACAGTAGTTGGTGATAATGGAGGGAGGAGATTCATCAAATGAATGATAGGATGGATGGATAGCAATGACTTTTAAAATTTGAACGTAGTGCTGCCAAGTCTTCAGTCAGATGACCATCTTAGCTTTTCAGTTGCTATATTGTGTCATAGTTAAAATTATAGTGCAAGAATCTAGATTCACGTCCCAGTGATAACTTCCAGTAAAATGCTAAACAATTCAATTGACCTGCCTATACTCTAAATATTAATATCCCTTTCATGTGGTACTCCTCCTAAATGCAAATGAAGATTAATTCATTTTAACTGTTGAAGTTATATAAAAATCAATATTATGTATTGTAGCTTCATAATTCTCTTTCCTATAAATAAAAACACTGGACCTATGCCATTTTTATTTCACAACAGCTAAGCTAAAAGTGTACAGAGTGTAGGTGTTTTAAGGACAGACATTTCACTCTGCAGTTTAATCTAGGATGAATTGTAAAAGCTGCAGTTTAGTTATCTACGGAGACGGGAGTATTATTATTTTGACGCCTTTTCCCTGTGAGACGGTACTGAGAGTGTAATTTTCAAATACAGGGTGTTGGTGTTGTGTTAATTCTTAACACAGAACAGTCAGCTGCTTTATAATGGTTCTTTTGATGACTAATTGGCAGCTTAGCCCAAGTTCAAAGGAAAAGCTTTTTTTGTCAGATGTGTCTATGAAACCTAATACAATCTTCAAAAATCAGGCACCTATCTAACTCATATGTTAGTATTATAACTCTGTAAAATTATATGCCAAATCTTAACATGCATTGAAGAATTGCCAAAGGGCCAATGATTGTTTTGTGAAATGCCCAAAAGTAGACATTAGTTAGCAATGGTGACCGTTACTTGGATTTTATCTGTTCTATAGACAGGAGTAGGAATTCTTCTGAGGTTTATTTTCTTCAAGAATGATGTTTTTTTTCTTCTGTTTTGCTGTTAGTTTGCCTTATGTTTTAATAGTTGAAATGTATTCTTTTTATTGTTTACTGGCACTTTTACTGTATACTCTGGTCTTATTTGTCTTAATAACAATAAACTTTTCTGCCCACCAGTAAACAGGCCACCAGGCTGCAGCAACACAAACATAGTTTGAATTTTCAGAACTTATCAGGCTATATTCAGGATTACCTCTTGCTTTTCTATGGGTGTCAGTGTCTTGTCTGCTTATTCTTTACTGGTCTTTATCACTTTATGTGCCTTCTACTTGACATTCGGCAGATATCACTGCTGTTCTTTTTCTTTTTGCTGTGTCACTATCTTGATCATCTTTCTGTAAGAAACACATGACCATAGGTTATTTTGCAGAGGTTGCCACTACTTCAATTTTTTTGTGCTAACAGACTATACCAGGTGTGACAGTAGATGGCGCTATACCAGCGCTTAACCCGACATAGACAGTCGCAGGAGGTACACTTTTAAAAGCACAAAAGCTGGGAAACATCTTCCCAGTCTCCCACAAGCTGAACAACATAGTCCAAATAGCACAAGAACAATCACAACCCAATCTTTTACTTTACTTTACTTTTCTTTTCTTTTTCTCCTCCATTCCTCCTTGGCAAGCTTTGTCTCCCTGCTCCCGACTCTCAGTGTGTTGGCTTCTGACTCCTTTTATAAGGCACCCTGAAGTGCTCCAGGTGTTCGTTGACCTAATTCTGGCAGCACGTCCGGGTGTGGTGGAAGAGCTGCTCTCCAAGGCTCAGCAGCAGCTACAACACCCCCTGGCAGCGCCCCTGGATCCCAACAGGGCTGTATCCAACTCCATCTCCCATGATGCCCGCTGCAACCCAGGGAGAGTGCCATCTAGCATTCTGGGGGAGGTATTGTCCTGACCAGGCTTGCTCTCCCTTGTCCTTTCAAAGAAGAGATATCCTGGCCGTCCATGACACAGGCCATAATCTTTCAATTAAGACCAAAATCAAGATTCTAGCCCCAGTAGTTTGTGAGTACTTTGTAATTGTGTGGCAGACAAACAGACTTTAGCGTTTTATTTATATATATATATATATATATATATATATATATATATATATATATATATATATATATATATATATATATATATTGTAATAGACTTAAGGCGCTTCTCGCACCCTTGTACCCTCAGACTATACGTCAGACACCAGGTAAAAGTCCAATGATGATATTTATTATAATAATAAAGTGCACAAAGCACGCTCCTCTCCACAATTCTCAATAAACAATACAATAATTAATAACAATCCTCCACTCCCAGACGCTTAGCCACCCTGCCTCCCAACTCAGCTCATCGTCTGGGAGCTCCCACAGTCCTTTTATATTCCCTGACCCGGAGGTGTTCCTGCCCAACAGTCCACAAGTTTTCTTCCTGTCACGTGACCGTGACGCACTCCCGGAATAGCATAGCCAAAGCGGAAAACACTAAAGGTCAATACATTGTTCGTTTTAAAGCAAAATTAGAGTCATAAACAAAATATTTTAAACAAACAGTATTCAAGTTTTTTCACTTACTCTTAAGTTTATTTTGCAACAAATTTGGGACATTTCTGAATGCATGGTGCCACTATACAGTATATAACATTGCTTGCCATGCTTTCACAAGTAATTTAACAAGTGCAATATGTGCTTAGTAACCACAGAGCACTGTGACCAAAATAATGAGGTGCAAACAAAAAAATGTGCACAATGGTGGCTATAATGAATAAGTAATTTTTCCAAACAAAGTCACTGAACTGACAGTAAAATTATTTATATTAAAACAAAAACAAACTTTACTTGTGGCGCCCTGCCCGGGATTTGTTCCTGCCTTGCGCCCTGTGCTGGCTGGGATTGGCTCCAGCAGACCCCCGTGACCCGGTGTTAGGATATAGCGGGTTGGAAAATGACTGACTGACTGACAAACATTACTTGTGTATTCCTGACAATACTTGTGTCGTTTATGGATCAGTGTTTCTGAATCTCACTGAACACTTTCAATAAGATCTTTAGATCACATTAGTTGTGATACACGTTACTTAATTTCTTTGCGTGTTGTGTTTTGAATTGATTCCTTATGCATTATTGTGTTTTTATTTGGCTAGTGACGCCTTTTCATTATTATTTTATAAAGTTTGACTGCTGCCTTATTGTTTACAGGCACTATTCATTTTCCTAATGAGTAATCTCTCCCCATCCTAGTAAAAGCAGGGTGCAAATTGATAATGTAGTGGCACTGTATGAAGGAATATTGTAGCTAGTGAAAAGAACTTATGTTTAAAAGTGAAAAGGAGTGACGTTTATTACTTTTTGATTTGAATGTTTGATTTTTTTGACTTGGTTTTGAAAAACATTTTTTTTTTTTTGTTCTGGCCTCAGATCTTTGCCTGATGTTATCAATTACTCCTATTTCTTGTCCCAAAAATACTTTTTATGTATTGTTCCTTGCAAAAATGGCACCACCATTTTGTGGTTTTGGCAATGTTCCCGTTGGCAAGTTCTTCACTTTACTTCACTTGCTTGTATTTAAGATGGTGACAGGTTACTATTAATTGTCCAGGTTTGTTCAAATTTCTAAAGTTCTCCTAGTAATAGTTAACAGTCATCTCTAATTTTAAAAATAGTATTACAGTAGCTAGTTCTTTGGTGTTTCAGTTGGTTATTTCTTTCGACTTTGGACTTTTGCCTGTTTCAGGCTTTGTTTTCTCTCCTGGTCCATCTCTTTTCACCTTCAGTCTGCCAATTTACTAGCCATGGCATTACAGCTTTCATTTCAAACATTATTTACCTCCTTTGCATTGCAATTTTTGGCTTGAAAGATGACATTTATTAAATTTCATCTTTCTACTGTAAAATGTGCAAAACACTAAAAGTACACAGTCAGAAGTGTAGAAGGTATAATAATGATACGAATAATAATGATAATAATAATAACAATAATAATAATACTAATACCATATACAGTATTTTTCGGACCATAAGGCGCACCAGATTTTAAAGCACAATATCAATGAATGGGTCTACTTTCATACATAAGGCGCATCAGATTATAAAGCGCATTCAGCGAAACAAAACAGTCAGATAAGTCAAACTTTATTCAACTCATTCACAATAACTCTCAACATTGTTCAGTTGTAACATAAAATACAAAACAATACCCTCACTTTTTCAGTTCATTCTCTTCCATAAATTCTTCATCCTCAGTGTTTGAGGTAAACAGTTGGGCGATTTCAGCATCAAGTATGCCCGGATCTCTCTCGTCATTATCCGAGTCAGTCTCATTGCTGTTACTTAGCTGTTTAGTGATGATTCCGCCCTTCATGAAAGCTCGGACGATACTTGAGACTGATACCTTAGCCCATGCATCCATGATCCATTGGCAGATAGTGGCGTAACTCGCCTGGCGTTGCCTTCCTGTCTTGGTGAATGTGTGTTCGCCTTCCGTCATCCAATGTTCACACGCAGCTCGCAATTTAACTTTGAATGACCTGTTGACACCGATATCTAACAGTTGGAGTACTTTGGTTAATCCACCCGGAATCATGGCAAGCTCCGAATTAGTTTCCTTCACTTGGATTTTGACAGTATCGGTGAGATGGGCACGTATGGAGTCGCAGATAAATAGAAACAGAGATTTGTGGAAAAAGCCATCCGGTCTTCTGACGTAAACTTCCTGACTACGGTAGCCGTAATGCTCCAACAGTCCATCAAGCGGTGCGGCTTCGTAGCTTACCAAAGTCATTCTAAAACATTTTGACAGATTTTTGAGCACCATGTACCACATAAAATCGGTTCAAGGTCAGTAAGCACAACCAGAATTAATACATAAGACGCACCGGATTATAAGGCGAAATGTTGATTTTTGATAAAATTAAAAGGATTTTAAGTGCGCCTTATGGTCTGAAAAATACTGTATACTGTCAAAATGTGTCATTTGTGCAGTATATCTTGAAGCATGGTGAAATACACAATCCAACATCACAGTCGGGACAATAGTAGTGTGATTCCTTGCGGATTTTCTTTCCGGACCGATTAGCTTTTGGACAGCACACCGCATATGTGTGGTTGACTCGAGCGTCACTTTTGGATTTCACTGTCCATTTCAGTTTCACTGCCTGAAGACAGATTCATTTTGTCATTACTGCTTGTATCACTATCAAGAGCAAGCAACACCTGGTCTACTGAAAAAAGTTTCTTATGAGATGCCATTATGAGGCTAAAAGGGGAAGACGTGTCTGCACCGTTGCCTGGGTAACACTCGCAAGACATGCCTATATTGTTTCCCAAGCAACGCTCGGCACTAACGCGGTTGCCACTTTTACAGCCTGAGTAATCCTCAGATCTAATGCTTACGCAAGACACTTCAATACAGTTGCTTGAGTGACACTCAGCACTAATGCTTTTAGCACTGTTTTTATAGCTGAATGACGCTTGGGTCTAACGCTAAGGAAGTTAAGGCACACAAAACTCAAAAACAGGCCTGAAACTTTAAACTTAATATAGGCCTCACAACCAAATAAAAATAGGCCTTGCCCAGAAATTCATAGTCAGGCTTTTGCTCTGTACTCTAAAAAAGGTCAAGGCCCCTACAGATTTTATTTTTTTTCTCCAGCCTTTGGGGTTTTTTTTTTTGTTTTTTCTGTCCACCCTGGCCATCGGACCTTACTTATTCTATGTTAATTAATGTTGACTTATGTTTATTTTTTATTGTGTCTTCTATTTTTCTATTCATTTTGTAAAGCACTTTGAGCTACATTTTTTTGTATGAATATGTGCTATTTAAATAAATGTTGATTGATTGATTGATTGATATATCCCAGTTGGAGAGGAGAGCCATGGAAAACCTGTGGCCCAAAAAGCAAGGAAATATAAATTGAATATATTTTATTAAAGAAAGAAATGTAGAAAGGCAAAGCAAATATAGCAAAAATGTTCCAAGAATCTACAGTTAGACGATAATACCAAAATAATAACATTTTCAATAGAAAATGCAAATTTATTTTAATTTTTTTTATACCAGATAAATTTACCTCATTGAGCTAATAAAAAATGACTCCAAACACTTTTGATTAATCAGCAGACTAGCATAATAAACTGAAACAAAGGAGAGTAGCCTAATATGTAATTTATTTATTGTCTTCTTCTAAGGCTGCCCCTTAAAAGTTACTAGTTAAAAGTGAAGGATCGGTCCTCGAGGAATCATAAGAAGTCAAAATTAACTGCTAAATGGACAGAAATATCAAGATGAAGACACGAAAGCTCCACCAGTCACTACTCTGTGCTAATGAGAGCCTGCAAAGTTATGAAGTCTGATTTCATTATTAACCAAAACAAATTGTCTTGGACATGACTGATTAACCTGAAATCACGCTAAAAGCAGAAAAATAAATGAGTACTTAGTAATACGGTTTTTATTTTGTAAATATGTATAAAAAAACTTCATTATCAACTGCTAAACAATTGGAAAATCAGAAATTTCATTCAAACCTAGATGGAATTACCTTGATGTTCTAGTTGCCTCCTACAGGTATATTTAACATGCTTATAACTGGAGAAAATGGTGATTCAATAAACCACTCACTGTGAAGGATTTTTATTCCATCAATAAATAAGAATGTGTTATTGTATTTGATGTGAATGGCTTTAAGTGAGTAACTCAATACTATCAAGTAAATCATCAAACTTGACAACATGAAATATTATACAAGAAGGGCAGATCTGCTGTAACCCTAATACATTATGAATAGCTGGAACATAAGTTTTAATACTGACAACAGGAAAGTGCTGAATTGATCATTTTTTTCAGGAATAGTAATTTTGAAAAAAAAAAAAAAAACTTATTTGAAAAATGAATAATTATATTAACTAGTTCAATTAATACTCTTACTTTACTAAATGGGAACAGGTTTTAGGCACAACTTAATGAAATCTAATCATGCTTTTTTACTAAAATTTACTTCATTTTTGTTTGTAATGTCACATTTGACACTTTATCTTCATGAATGCCCAGGTAGCCCAGTGAAACCAATAAATAGGGGACTGAGAAAAGTAATGCCTTAGATGCTTTTTTTTCCTTAGAAATGAACTGAATGTATGAAGTAGGAACCATCCCTGAATGGAAACCGAAAGAACAAAAAATTTAACAAAGCCCTTAAGGACCCTGAGTAGACAGAGAAATGTCCCCAAACATATCCTCTTTGGAAAGAATAGAGACTCATTTAAGCCAATGTCATATTACACAACCTTTAGTCATGGGGTATGTCATGGGGTGTGTTGACCACAGTTGCTGATCTCGTTGCGGGGTCATGTTAATTTACACAACTGATTTTCACTACCTATGTCACATTTAGCCAGTGTGTGTTGAATTTCTGGTGCAGTCGTGCTCATCTCAATTTGTTACAGCCACGAATCCCATAAATGCCAGAAGAGACTCTATTCTATTGGGCCCCTTTAGCTGCAATTGCTCCTTCCTGTGTATGACGTTAATCTGCATCCAGCCCTGCAAGCAGGTCCTCCAACTTGAGGGTTGTTGGCAGGATTGGCACTCCAGCCACTCTTAAAAAACCTCACATTGTTCAGTGTGGTGCTGATGTGTCACCCGTTGCACAGCTGCACTTGGATCTCAATCTGGGTGGTTTGCTGTGTGGTGGGTGCAGCAATGAGCTGAAATCAGCGCATGCTCCAAACCTTCTTCTTCAATAGCAGGCTGCCTGACAGTGCCAGCGCTGTACGCAGGGTTTAAAGGTAAGGCAAGTTCAGCCGCATTTTCATCCCTTTTTTCCTTTCAGTGTAGGTATGTAAAGCATGAGACATGATGAACATTTTTCTGTTTGCATAGTTCAAAACACACCATGTTCCTTATTCCTCATTGCTGCGTTCAATGTATTGTACTTCCAGCATTCATTTAATTTCAGCTCTAATGTACAAAGAGCCCGTCCCTATGACTAAAAACAATGATTTTATCAAGGTACGTTACAAAATAGTTGGAGTGAGTCGTTCGGAATGTCACATTAGGTGATCAGCTTCTTGGAAGCAGGTCACTTTCTACTTCTGATTATGCAAATGAAAGCTATGACTGAACATCGCTGAAAAGGTTGTGTAATGTGACACATAGGCCAATCCTTATCTGAAAGTCAAATTACAGGGAAAATGTCCGGATTAATGAAACTAGCAGCCTTATCTTCTCTGACTGTCTCTTGCTTCATATTATGGATACCCCATTTTTCACAGTTTGGGAATGTGGTAAAACAGAGTAACCGCATTAGACATATTCTTCCGCTAGCAACAGATCTGCAAAGAAAACTAAGTGTAATGATGTTAAAATTATCAACAGACACAAATTACAGCTACAGTGTACAGAGGCACATGTGGATTTACAGTGTAAAAGAAGATGGGAGATTACACGTGTGTGAGTGCATAAATTTAGGCAATTCGACAGAAACTGAGGTTTACACTGCTGGCCAAATAGATCGTCAACACCGTAAACAACACGCCTTTGAGTAAAACTGTTGCCATACTGGTAACCTGTTGGCTAAACAGCATTATATTTTTACATTGTTATACTGTACTTCCAGCAATTAATAGGTGCAGCAATTTTACACATTAGGGCCATATGAGTGGAAAAGACCATAACAATTTTCAGGTAGATAAGAGAATAGTGAACATTTTATACCGAATAAGTGTTAACACTTTTTAACATTTCAGTATGAATGGACCAAAGAAATTCTATTGAATCTACTAGCTATATTGGGCTCGCTGTCAGTAATTTAAATGAATAATAACAAGGTGATGTGGATTCAAATGCATTAGGGTAACTAAGAGTAGTGTGATACCATTTAGGACGCTCACAGTTGGTTACATAATGATTTTATAGCATTACGGGCAAGCCCTAACCTAGCAATGGCATTTTCTGCATGAAAATTCTGATAGGGCTGTATCAGAATTTTCCTATATTTGTGCAGACTTCTCTGATGTAAACTTTAATTTGCCTAACTAATAATAATTGTCCAACTTTTGCTTATGACTAGTGAAACATGCAAGTTTATGCACCTTTCACATCACAAAAAAATCAATCTAATAGTGGGATGCTGGAGCCTATTGTGTCTCAGTTGGTATCAGATAATTTTCATCATCTGATTTAAATTCTTTTAAAAAAAAAAGAGAGCGCGTCACAGCCATTTTGTGTCATTTTAATTTTGATCTGGATGCCGCTATTTTGTGCATTCTATTAGATCGTTTTGCCAAGTAGTTGCAGGGCAAGGTCAGCCGGATGTGTGTGATGCTTGGCATCACTGGATCAAGGGTATAAACATAGGCAATATGCACCTCCTGGTTTGTCCAAGATTGTGGATACAATGAAGAAAACGCTAGTATTCTCATTAGTGCTTCAGTCTGTTTAGTACAACTTTTGTCCTATGTTTTGACCTTGATTATATGAAATTATTTTGGTTATCATCTCTTCACATATGGGCTGGTGAAATTATTATTATAAAATTATGAATTCATTATATAAGTATTGTCTTCCCAGTATTCACCTTTGCCTGTTAATAAAACCACAATTTTTTTACCTAAACACTGCTGCCACCCAGCAGAGTCAGTACAGAGGGAAGCTTATTTCTTATTCTCCACATTTTCTTGTGGGGCTGCCGCACGGGCCATTAATGAAAAAAAATGCTAAGGTAACCTAGGTTTGATTTTGTAAAATAACAAATATATGGGGGTGGCGCAGTGGGTAGCGCTGCTGCCTTGCAGTTAGGAGACCAGGGTTCACTTCCTGGGTCCTCCCTGCATGGAGTTTGCGTGTTCTCCCCATGTCTGCCTGGGTTTCCTCCCACAGTCCAAAGACATGCATTAGGTGCATTGGCGATTCTAAATAGTCCCCCGTGTGTGTGCACGCCCTGCGGTGGGCTTGCACCCTGCCCGGGGTTTGTTTCCTACCTTGTGCCCTGGGATTGGCTCCAGCAGATCCCATTGACCCTGTAGTTAGGATATAGTGGGATGGATAAGTATATGGATTTAATTAGCTTTAAATTTATGATTTTTCCATCAGTCAGTCAATGAATAATAGCATTTCACTGTGTACTCTACATGCCATTAAGAGTTCTTGATATTAATACTTAAGAGTTTGTTTTCTTTCATTAAATCATTAACAGTAAATTTTCCAAACCTTCCAAAAGGCTCAGTAGATGCCTACTGGCCCACACATAAAGGACTGATGAACAGTGATAACACCCTTTAATGAACTGATAATAAACCGATTGAGCACTTTTGCAGCTGTTAGAACCATCCTTTGTGTTAACTGCACTGACTAACTTGCAGTTTGCAAATGGCAAATAAAATTTGCTTATGCTACAATGATTTTGAATCTATTGAATTCAAAAGTAAATAGTGCTTCTAAAATGTCTGTATGCCTTTTCTTTGATTAGGCAGCAAACTAGACCAGCTCAGTAGCTTGGTGATTTATTGGTTAGTACTGCTCCCTCACAACCTCCCTGTCTGACCACAATCTTTCTGACCTTTGTGGATTTTACCCATTTCTGTATTTGTGTTGCTTTCTCCTGGTAAATTGGTTAGTTTCCCACATTTTAAGGAGGTATATTTTAAACTGGGGGCGGCACAGAGACGCAGTGGTAGTGCTGCTGCCTCGCAGTTAGGAGACCCGGGTTCGCTTCCCGGGTCCTCCCTGCATGGAGTTTGCATGTTATCCCCGTGTCTGTGTGTGTTTCCTCCCAAAGACATGCAGGTTAGGTGCATTGGCGATCCTAAATTGTCCCTAGTGAGTGTGTGGTGTGTGTGTGCTCTGCGGTGGGCTGGTACCCTGCCCAGGGCTTGTTTCCTGCCTTGTGCCCTGTGTTGGCTGGGATTGGCTTCCATGACCCTGTAGTTATAGGATAGGATAGTAGATGTAGTTAGGATATAGCGGGTGGATAATGGATGGATGGACAGATATATTAAGCTGATTGGTGACTCTAAATTGACATCATAGAGTTGATTCTTACTTGGAACAAAGCCACACAATTTTCAGTTTAATAAAATAGGGTTGATAATGTGTTGATGGATGGCCTAGAAAACAGAGAAATTATTGGTTTATACTTTAAATTATTTCTTGAGCCTGCCAATCAAACAAAGAGTAAGAAACATGTCTGCCATTATTCATTAAAATGCTCTGCTGCATTTTGCTTTACCGAAATCAATTTATTGCTGTCTGGTTGTTATGTTTAATTTTTAGAAAATAATCTTACTCTATAGAATACAAGTATGTACTCTGCATACACATGAATGCATTAATTGCCAAGTTGTCTGTCAGTTAGAAGACTGTCAAAACAGGAAAGTCAGTTCACCATTCATAAGCCAATTCATTAATCACTTAAAAGCAAATTAAGATTTAAAAAACATAATCATTTTGATTAACTGCATTTTAAATAATACATTCCAGAATCAAGTGAATTCATGCAAAGTATATTTTGGATAAATCAGTTTAGAATCACTTAATATTTCAGTAAACTCTTTTGTTGTTCCTTATCTGGTTATTAAGTGGATCTCCCAAGAGTTGGTTATGACTGAGTGACACTTCTTGCTTGTAGATCACTGATTCTTTTGTTAATTTAATTCTTTCCTAAGTAAGAAACTCACCAGTTTTGTTTTGCTTTTCTCGAAAGAAAAAAAAAATTAACTCATTCAATTAACATCTCCTCATTTCAGTTCCATATTATCAATTGGGGTATTTGAGAAAAAGTACAAGCTACAGATAGAATCTCCTGTACCTGAGAGAGCGGGCACAAAACTAAGGAAAGAGGTGAGGCTCCAGGGTTTCAAACTGCTTTGAATGGGTTTATGGATAGAGTTTGGACACAAGCAGTTACTAATAGTTTCTATCACTGCAATGTGACTTACTTGTATGCAGGTTGCAAAATAACAATTGGAGCTGGAAATGGAGTCAAGGTTTGTGTTTTACTGTTAGAAAAAGGAAACAGGTAAATGATGGGACAATTGCCAAATCCTTTCTACGGTGTACCAAGTAATGAATTCCATGCGAGAAATTCACACAGTTCATGTGACTGACACAACATATTGTTTTTACCACAATATATTTGCTGGTAACAACACTATTTCTGAAGTCTTGCAGCTACCGTGTCCTTAATTTGCTTTTATCGTCATAGTTTTTGTTTTGTTTATAATTTGCAAGCTGTGTAAGCCCGTGCTGTAAAAAGCTCGGGCTCCTAGAAACTATTGAAATCGTCAGAAAAAAAAAATGAAATGTAGAGATGTCAGGTTATGGAAAGGAACTACTCTGGGTGTCTCTCTCCTTGTGTATTAGAGGCAGGAGGAAAAGTAAAAGGGATACAGTTTTCCCGATGTGCTTGTCTCACTTGCATAAGAGATTCTCTCTTTCCTTGGCAGTTTCACTTTGACAACAGAGCGGCATTCTTCTTTCGACTCTTTAACTTGGGACCGCCTTGCCGGCTCTTTGAGCTTCATGCTGTAGTAGCCTTGCACTTTCGGGCCGGACAGACAGACACACTAAACGCGTAGACGTTTAGTCTTCTGTTTCCTTGGAGGCGGAGCCCTTGCCTTGACTCCACCTCTCACTTCTGGGCTGGATAGACACACACACTTCTACGCGTAGATATTAAGATACACACAATAAGGCAATACAATAAGAAACACAACAAAATCAAATCAATCAACTGACCTTCACCACAAATTGGACTTGGCTGAATTACCACATGACTCACTGCTCAAATTAATTTTTTATTGTAAAGATGTTTAAGAAATTTCTAACTGAAGTTGTTAACTGTTTGACATTGTATTAAACACAGCTATGCTTTACACACATAGTCTATTAAAAAAGTTGGATGTGGTGTGAATACTTCTTTAACGCAAGTGGCTCAGTTCTCTACCCTTTCTCTTGTATGCCAGGATTACTTTGAGGTTTTGCCTTCATAACTACCTGCTGTCTGCTGTGTGTTTCCAGCTCCTCCTCCCTCTGTCTGTTGCTATGCAACACTTATAACAAAGTAGTCACATGATGAGAAGACAAGGGATATAAAAGATACAGGTAGGGTTGCCATGTCCTGGAAATATTTGTAGCACAATGACAGCTGAAAATCCATCCAATGATGCTACCATCTTGTTGCCACTTGGAGTTTTGGGATTGCAGATGTCCTTTCACCTTAGAGTTTTGCCATTGTTTTGCCATAGTTTAGTTTAGTGCTGTCACTGTCCGGTGGGTGGAGGGTATTTGGGTTTGTTCTTTACGGGTTCACACAAAAAAACTGCACACCGCCAAATGAAATCCTGGATGTGGTCATTGGTCAAGATTTGGGTTTGTTTACCTATAGAACAACCATCATTCAGAGCTCTTGATTTTAGTTTTATGTGTTATTTGAAAATGCTTTAAATTCTTATATTTTGAATATTATTTACATAAAAATTCTTATTGTAACATACAGTTATATACAACCCTATTCAGGATTAAGCTGGATTCAGAATGTCTGACTGAGAGTTAATTGCCCCCTGGCTGTCTTTGGATTGTTTCTTCTTTGCCCTTTTTTGAATTTGTTACTGAATGTCTGCCTGCTTTAGACTACTCTCTTAGGAAAACAGACTTATCTATAGATAAATGCATTGAAATCATGATCTTTCTGCTATTGCTATTTTCATATCAGCTTGTCCAAATCTGCATTACAACCAGTATACCAGTCACAGGGCTTACTTTCTGTAAGAAAGCTGGTGCTAGGGGTCTGTGCTAGGCTCACATCCTTGTCTGATGTTTGCAGGTAGAAAGAAAAAACTGTCACCCTCAAAAGTTTTCAGTGCTTTATAGAATGTTTTTTCTGTTTTACTTTGCTTTATTTGTATAGCTAACTTAGTGAAGTGCATATAGAAAACATCAGCTCAATACTGAGTGTAAAGCAGTCTCGTATGACGTGAATTAGATGTCATTCTTACTGAGGTAGGTCACTTGGTAATTTTAAAAAATCCAACATTGTCAAATAAATTGAGATCCCCTCTTCAGATTGGGGTGGAAATTAGGGCACCTGAGATAAATATAGAAAAGCAACCTTTTGTAATATTGTGCTGCAATATATTTGGGTTATGTAAAAAAAAGTTTGTAACATTAATTTACCAAATCTCTTTTACTGATATAACCTACCAAAATAAAAGATGCATCTTAAAATTTCAAACTCTAAGAACTCTATGAAGGAGGAAACTCAGAGAGCAATTACTATGGGCTGAAGAAGCAAAATCTATATATTAGAATATGTCACTGTGCAATTAATATATATAGTATAGCGCTACTTCCTCACACATGTGGAATCTTGGGTATATATGTTGTCTTGGTTACTGCTTATTTTTTCTCCTTTTACTCCCAAATCTCAAAGAAATTTGTGTTTGGTCATAATTGATATATTATTCAATTAAATTCAAATTATTGCCATCATGCTCTATAGTAAAAAGTATTTTTCGCTAGTATTGCTGGTGCCATTTTGCATTTTTCATCAATTCCGCGCTATCAACGCATGCTCCCAACCTCCTCCTCCTAGTTATTCATATAAAGCATGCTAAACCCAACATGCATTATTTATTATGTGCTGTCTACTCAGCTAGTATAACGAAATTATTAGATTGTGTTTGATGTCCGACAAATGCATCGGCATTTGATTGAATAACACACTTTTACTTTACATGTACAAGGGTTTGGGGAGAGAAGTCTGATATTTTGTCAAACCCAGGGGCCCATTCATTCACTTGAAATCAGTCCTTGATTAAGTAAGTTTAACAATGGATTGGTGGAGGGAACATTTTTTGATGCAGTTTATTTTTTGTTAAAATGTATTAATATATTTATATAACTTCTTTAAATTTGTAACAATATATAGCACAAAGGTTTTCATAAAAATGAAATCATGGTCAATGATTTTTTGTTTTTTTTTGAACGAGACCCTATGCGGTTTCAGTAAGGTGTGCCTAATAATTTGTTCAGTGAGTGAATATTGTGTACAATATGCTAGATTTCTGAATAGTTTATTAAATCTTACAGAACTGACTGTGTTATTATTGTAGGAAGAAGAAACGGTGTTGTGACCAAATTGATGTCATTATCATCTCACCTGCAAAGAAACCACTAGTTTTATTTAAAGTTAACATGATTTTTAAGATTCAAGTACATTTTAAATAACAGATAAATATAAAGTCCAGTCAGGGTTTAAAGAAAAATGTATCTCCCACCTGCACAGAAACAGAAACATGTAGGAACTGGCCTTTGATTTTTATTTTTGTTTAGCTTTGATAAAGAGTGGAGTTAAAAAATAACACAGGAAGTCTATTTTTCCATGTAAAAAAATCATAAATAATGAACTACGGTTATAAATAACATTGGCATATTGAATGCTTACTGTGTCTGTAGTTAGTCTTTTCATACAGATCAGGGGAAGGACATGGTTGTGCATAGTTAAGGCAACAAGACACAATACTTTGCATTGTACTCTTTAAAAGGACTAGCACTTTTCAGTGCTACGAATGTCACATGGTCTCCCTAATATCTGTGAGAATGGCTATGGATGTTAAAAACAAAATGCAGACCACAAATACAAATGCCTATGTTGCCTGTTGCCATGAGACTACTGCTTCATCAATTTGCTGGTACAAGAAATGACCAACCGCAGCGGCGGCTCCACAATGGAAACTATTGCAAGATTTTTTTCTCCACATTGGCATGAATAGGACTATGAACTTGAACGAAAGATGGAGCCTTTTTTACATATAGTGATTGTTCTTAATACCCATGCTTCATTAGCAATCAATGGCATAGAAAATAAAATCAAAACTTTATTGAAATAAAATCATTATATGTGAATTTTTATCAGACAAATGTGTTGAATAAGTGATTTGCCAACTCTAGATTGGCCCTGTGGGAGTGTAAGTGTTGGAGTGTATTAAGTAAGCTCCACAATGGACTGGCCTTATCCAGGGGTATTTCCTGACTTGCACCCTGAGCTACTGAGATAGGCCCCACCCAATCACACTCCTTAATCGGATTATTGGTGTTTGAGAACACGATGTTATATTGAGTACTAAAATTAACAACTAACAAAAAATGTAAGTGCAACTTTACAAGAAAAGTTTCACGCTTAACTTTTATATATCTTTGGTAGCAAATTGTGTTATTGCTAAATACAAACAAATAAGCCACATGAATGCTCAAACATTTTGAAGATTTATTGGGAATTGACCTTGGGTTTTATTAACAATAATAAATTAACAGTGCATTAGTTTTTTCAGGGCACTGCAAAACAAGTTTTTTAAGCAGTTCTCTAATTGTGACCGTTATCTCTCTTGCATTCTTACATTTGAGGCCCAAATTCACTTTCTGTGTTTACTTGATGAGTTAAGCAGTTAAAGAAATTATTTCCTGCCCCAATGGTGGTATGAGACATACTTGACTTGTAATTATTACCTGTTTTGCACAGAATGACAGCCACCATTTATTCTTTGCCTTTCCTTATCGCAATGAATAAAAATAATAATAATAATAATGTTTCCTTTTGTCTGTTGCCACTCTTTTATATACTTGTAAAACATCAAGAAGAAGAAAAAATCCCTAGAAAAGAGCTGTACTAAAATACTAAAATTAGTTACATTTCATTGCATATTTTATTCTGTTAAATTTTCTGGTAGCACTTTACATTAAGTGTCCACAATTACACTGTAACTATTATGTAATTACCTGTATACGTACAGTGTAACTACGAGTTATTACTCCATTCTTAATGTATAATACAAAGTAACGCTATAGTTAATTACTCAGTTGTCATTGTTATTTCACAGTTTATATAATTACAATGTAACAATTTACTACTGATCCAAAAACAAGTGTACTTACATAGTGTCACACACGTGCGAGTAGGAGGCAGCTAAAGGGCCTGAGTAAGTGTAATGAAACATCTGACCAGGGGCTGGTGGAGTGCGCTGACTGTCTTTCTCAGTTCCCTACAGACCTTTCCCGGGAAATCCTGCAAGGTTCCGGCGCCTCAGAAGATGTCACTTCCGAAGCAGGCCCCTTTGCTGACGACACTTCCGGTTCCGGCCATTTTGATGACATCAGTTCCTCTCCAGGCCTTTAAAGCCTCCATCTTGGGCTACTATAGCCAGTTCTAGTTTGGACTCTGTTAAATGCACTTGAGATTTATGATACAACAAACCCTTTTGCAGCTGGGAAAAACAATATATGGGTGGCTGCCCCAAACCTTTATGATGTCTTTGGCATATTATTATTACAATAGTTACATTGTATCTGTACTTTCAAAATGTAATAAAAACATCAGGGTATGTAACTACAACTATGTAACAGATATTCAATGGTCTGGGCAGAGTGAGTGCTGGTATGTTTGTCAGTGGGCCCTGCAATGGGATGGCTTCCCATCCTGGGCTGTTTCCTGCCTCATGCTCTCATACATATGGCCATGTAACCCAACCTACATGTTCATGGGATGTGGCAGTAAAAGCCATGAAGAAAACATAGGGAGACATGGGTAGAACGTGCAAATTTTACACACATATCTCTAGACAGAATTCCATCTCAGGATAATAAATCTGTGAGGCAAAAGCGTTAACTATTTTGCAAAGGTGTTTTTACCATTTAAAAAAGATCTTGAAATATCATCAAAAACCTATGCAGTTATCACTGCAATTCTCCATTACAATTAGATTTAGGATAGATTTAGGATTTAGGATAGATTTACCTGAATTACATAGTATAATCTCTCAACTGAAACCCTCCACCTGCGTCCTTGATCCAATACCAACCAGGTTTTTCAAAGAAATATCAGGAGTGCTAATTGACAATATTCTGGACATAGTAAATGCGTCATTAGATACGGGGGTCTTTCCAGACTGTCTTAAGACTGTTGTAGTTAAACCCCTGCTCAAGAAAAATAATCTTGACCCCTCTGCCTTTGAAAATTTTAGACCCATCTCAACCTGCCCTTCTTAAGTAAAATTCTAGAGAAGGCAGTCATTTTGCAATTAAATGACCACCTCAATAAACATGCTATTCTTGATAAATTTCAGTCAGGTTTCAGAACAAATCACAGCACAGAAACTGCACTCGTTAAAGTAGTAAATGACTTGCGGGTAAATGCAGACAGAGGCCATTTATCTGTTCTCATCCTCTTAGATCTGAGTGCTGCATTTGACACCATTGATCATAATATTCTTAGAAATCGCCTTAGTCAATGGGTGGGCCTCTCTGGCAGTGTCTTAAATTGGTTTGAATCCTACCTGGCAGGGAGAAAATTCTTTGTGAGTTGTGGTAATCACATCTCAAAGACACATGATATCCGATATGGTGTTCCACAAGGCTCTATCCTGGGTCCGCTGTTATTCTCAATCTACATGCTTCCGTTAGGTCAGATTATCTCAGGGCACAACGTGAGCCACCACAGCTATGCTGATGACACCCAGCTGTACTTATCTATAGCACCTGATGACTCCGACTCTTTCGATACACTAACACAATGTCTTACTGGTATTTCTGAATGGATGAATAGTAATTTTCTCTAAATAAAGAGAAAACTGAAATTTTAGTAATTGGCAATAATGGATTCAGTGAGGTTATCAGAAATAAACTTGATGCACTAGGATTAAAAGTTAAGACGGAAGTAAAAAATTTAGGGGTAACCATTGACTGTAATCTGAATTTTAAATCGCATATTCATCAGACCACTAGGACAGCATTTTTTCACTTAAGAAACATAGCAAAAGTTAGACCTCTTATATCATTGAAAGATGCAAGAAATTAATTCACGCTTTTGTTTTCAGTCGACTAGATTACTGTAATGCACTCCTCTCAGGACTACCCAAAAAACACATAAATCATTTGCAACGAGTGCAGAAAAAAAGAATGCAGCTGCTAGAATCCTAACTGGGAAAAGAAAATCCGAACATATTTCTCCAGTTTTGATGTCACTACACTGGTTGCCTGTGTCATTCAGGATTGACTTTAAAATACTGCTTATAGTTTATAAAGCCTTAAATAATCTCGCTCCATCTTATATATCGGAATGCCTGACGCGTTATATTCCAAATCGTAACCTTAGATCTTCAAATGAGTGTCTCCTTATAATTCCAAAAGCTAAACTTAAAAGAAGTGGTGAGGCGGCCTTCTGCTGTTATGCACCCAAAATCTGGAATAGCCTGCCAATAGGAATTCGCCAGGCAAATACAGTAGAGCACTTTAAAACACTGCTGAAAACACATTACTTTAACATGGCCTTCTCATAACTTCACTTTAACTTAATACTGATACTCTGTATGTTCAATTCATCACAATAACTATTCATAGTGGCTCTAAAATCCATACTGACCCCTACTCTCTCTTCTGTTTCTTTCTGCGCCACCACCACCTACTCAAAGCATCATGATGCACCAACATTGATGGACTGAAAGCCAGAAGTCTACGTGACCATCATCATCAGGTCCTTCCATGAAAACCCTAAATACAAAGAGGACTGTTTGACTTATGTTAGGTAGATTGCCCAGAGGGTTAGGGTTAGGGTTAGGAACCCCTACAGATTTTATTTTTTTCTCCAGCCTTTGGAGTTTTTTTTTGTTTTTTCTGTCCACCCTGGCCATCGGACCTTACTCTTATTCTATGTTAATTAATGTTGACTTATGTTTATCTTTTATTGTGCCTTCTATTTTTCTATTCATTTTGTAAAGCACTTTGAGCTACATTTTTTTTGTATGAATATGTGCTATATAAATAAATGTTGATTGATTGATTACAATTGTCCACACCATAGAACATGTTACATAGTTGTTACATACCCTAATGTTTTTATTACATTTTGAAAGTACAGATACATCGTAACTATGTAAGTACACTTGTTTTTTTGGATCAGTGATAAATTTTTATATTGTAATTATGTAAAATGTGCAATAACAATGACCACTGAGTAATTAACTATAGCGTTACTTTGTATTACACAGTAAGTACGGAGTAATAACTCGTAGTTACACTATATTTACACAGGTAATTACATAGTAGTTACAGTGTAATTATGGACATTTAATGTAAAGTGTTACCAATTTTCTAGACAGAAATAATTTTTAACACTATTATATGTCTCATCATATAAAAACATAGTAGCACACCTTATCTTTATTTTTTAGCTTTTTTCTAATTGTATATGGTTGTAGAATGTGCATTTTTATCCTTATATATATGTATGGCTCGTGCATGACTTTTCATATTTCAGATATTCCTAAGCAGTGTACAACATAAAGCGATACAACATCTGCTAATCAATACACTGAGCAACATGTGGAAATGAATGCAGTGAATGAATATGTAGATAGTAATAAACACAGACCAAAAACTCCACTTTTGATAAACAGAGTACAGATTTTAAGGTTGATGTGCACATGGGAGGCAGCTAAAGGGCTTGAAAGAAGGCGATTCCATGCCAAACAAGGGGATAGCAGAGTATACTGATCCCTTCTCCAAAGTCCGGCTCCGGTTCCTCGAGGATTCCTTCATCCTGTTATGACTATGCCAATGTGGAAAGAATACGCCTTGACATAGAAAAAGGTCTGGGGCAGCCTCCTGTATACTTGTAGTATGGCTGGAAAATAGGGAAAACACAAAAGGTAAATGCGAGCTTGATGCAGATGTGAGTCCAAAATAGAACTGATTGACAGAAGGAATGTGGCAGCTTTAACAGTCAGGCAGGGGACTAAAGTAATCTGAACAGAAAGCAGGTGACGTCATCAGGCCCGGAATAGCAATAGACATCATTAACCCGAGGTGGGATTTCATGTGTTTGGTCTGCAGGGAGTTTTGGTTCTCATGGAACATAAATGGGAAAATCGTCAGAATTTCTTTGCAACCTTTGTCGATTTTTGTAAAGCTTTCGATCAAGCTGCCCTGTTGGACATCCTGAAGATTTGCGAGATCCCCTTGAGGTTGCTGGATATGATGGCTGGCCTCACCAGTACTGTGAGTGCTGAGCAGATTGGATCCAGAACCTCTGTGTTTTTCCCAGTTGATTCTGAAGTTCATCAGGGGTGAGTTCTTGCTCCTACTCTGTTCAATGCTTGTATGGACTGGGTGTTGGGCAAAGTCGTGGCTGTGGGACATCTGTTGGTGAAGAAAGATTCACAGATCTTGACTTTGCTGAAGATGGTGTGATCTTCACGGAGTCAATGGAGGCTCTGATCGGGGCACTTGAGAGCCTTAGCGAGGAGTCTGAGTGTCTGGGCTTGCAAGTGTCCTGGATAAAAACCAAGACCCAGGCCTTTAATGACTTCTTGGGCACAGCCATCAGCAGTGTGTCTGTATGCGGAGAGAGTGCCCACACCATAGAACCTTGTCAAGAGGTTTACTTATCTTGGCAGTGAAATTCATGTCTCTGGTGACTCATCCTATGAAGTCAATAGATGAACTGGGAAACTGTTTCAGCACTATGGCCATGTGGCACGTTTCTCCGAGGGTGATTCAGCTCATAAGATCCTCATTGTTGGGGACCCAAGTGGCTGAACCAGGCCAAAGGGTCACCCACGTAACACTTGGCTGCGGAAGATAAAGGGTCATTTCCAAAGGGTGGGACTGGACCGTGTGTCTGCCTGGGGTTGTTTCGTCGTGTAGTGGGTACAGCAACGCATTGTACCAGTGCATGCTCCCCAACTTGACTTGTCTTCAGGGACAAAAGAAAAAGGATTAGCACACTCTGCCATGCCCTGGTTTGGCATGGAATCACTTTCTTTCGAGCGCTGTAGCTGCCTCCCAAGTGCATGTGTATGACAATAGATTTTGGATTCATTTTTATAATATATTTGGTGCACAAGCTCTTGTGCCATTTCCTTCATCTCCATAGCATAGCAAACTTTAGACATTTTTGGTATTCCTTATTCATTGCTAGTTTGTAGACAGAGCTAAGCATAGATTACTTGGCCTACAGCAACCTGAAGGGCAAAAGTTAAAGTTAAAGTAAAACTGGGAAAATTCTCAGTTGTCTCAATGATGACAGGAGTGTTCACGCTTGCTTAAATCATTTCATACAATAAGAAGTTATGTAAGCATACATGTATATATACAACATGCATTTTGGCATATAAGCTACTATACATGTATATATTAAAGCATATATGTGTACAAATTACCTATCCATTTTCTCATCCTTCTTTTACTCTTAGAGCCGTCAGCACTATGCAAACCTTTAACTTTACAGCCTTATTCAGGACATGCTGTTATGATAAGCTTCACGTGCAATATACACAATATAAATAGTTAACATTTCGGGGTATTGAACAAACTCATATACTATAAAAAATTTTATTCTGATTTTTTTTAATAATGTCTTTTACAATACAGAAATCTGTTGCTAATCTTTGCCATTTATGAAGTTTCGTAGTTCTGCATGATGTGAGTGCTTTAAAGTGCATATTCACCAAAGTTGTTAGCTGCCTCTTGTTCATTTATTCTGTGTAAGGTTCTTACAGGTGTTCCCTGAAAAAAATTTGCTTTGGAGCCTTACAGTTGGAAAAATGGCCCCTGTTCCCTTTTCCCAGCTTCCTTACAGTTAGTGGAGTTGGGGTGGCTTTGTATAGTCCTTAATGAACATAATGGCAATCAGTGATATCTATACACACAGACACATACAGTATGTCCATTTATACACACATAAGCACACACACATATAAATATATATATAGTATATATAATATATCATATATATGAATCACTGTCGTAGAGGTCACAGTACATAGTCAATAATCTCTACATTCCTATTGTTTTTTTTTTATTATTATTGAATGCATTAATTGTGCACTCTTAAGATTGCATCTAATTTTTGCTATAGAAAATTATGCACACCAATGTGTAGATTCAAAGTTTGACTTCATCTCTTGGGTACACAAATGTATGCTTGAAACTCCTACTCCTACTGTTAACTTGGTATCCTGTGCATACAGTAATTTCACATCATTCAGCACTTTTCTTTGTTAACAACAAAGAACAGCTTACTGTATTTGCAAAAAGTAGCTTGTAAAGCCCAACAGAAGAGGAAAGTGATAACATCTGCTACATTGTTTGTAAAACAATGAAGAATAAAGATATTGACAAGCTACATTTCATATTAAATGATTAATTTTCACAGTCTCATGACACTTTCCTGGAAATGGAATTATCCTCATAAATATAATGATGTGTTTATATAAATTATCTGTCACACAGCAATGCTGTATTTAGAGCGGCAAGTAGGTTTTAATTATAATTTGTCTGAAAAACATTATCCTTTCTGAAATATATGTAAATAAGATGCTTCATGATTCAACACACATTAACGTTTTAAATGTTGTGAAATTTAAATGATTATGCTTTATGTGACTATATATAAATACTATATATACATTATATATCCATCTTTCTCTGTGTTATACAAGTGATAGGTTTTTATAAACTGAAAAAGGACATTGTAATTAACCATTAAATATTATATTTTACATTGCCTCATGCTCTTCTTAATCAGTTTTTCATTGATGGCACTTCAAAAAAAAGACATCCACCCAACCATTTTTCAAGTCACTCATATAAATTTAGTGATCCATTGTTGACCCTAGTAGTAATGGTGGCAAGATACAAACTTCCCTAGCATTAGATAGCTGTCTGCTGCTTGAAAAGATGTCACAGTAAATTTACAAGACATTAAGTAATCCAGCCAAATGGGGCCTTCAATCTCGCTTAACACTCCAAACAGATCAGAGGTATTACTCTAAGTGGGACAACCCAAATCCCTTCTGCTCTGCCCTTTTAATGTGACTTGTTAATAAGGGGCCTCCAACAAAAAGTCTTCCTGTTTAATAAATGTACATAAATTCATTCATTGTTGGCACCTGTTTGTCTATTACAGGATTGTGACACAAATGTCCTATTCTTGTTGAATCAAGTGTAAGGTCTGGGTGTCATTCTCAGTTTTGAGTTACCACTTAGCCTTATATGGACATCTTTGAAATGGGGAAAGGAAACTGAAATTTTCAGGGAATGGTCAAGGGAACATAAGAAGATTGTATATAAACTCTTTGCAGATGGTGCCTTTGCTGAAAATAAAATCTGGGTCTATAGAGCCTTGCCACTGTGTGGCTCGGTCATTAATTTAAACAATAATAATGTGATAAAAAAAAATAATCCAAGGAAAGTAAAATGTAAAAATATCTTTAAAACTAACAAAATGTTGGAAAAATGTAGGTTGCTCAATTCAGTGACTACCCTGTGTGGCACGCAGCTGGGGGTGGTACCCAGCCAGGATGCCCAGGAGGACCGGAGGAGGGCTTGTGCCTCATCCAGACTACAAGGGGGCGACCGCCCTGGTTGTGTTGGGGGCCACGGGTAGAGGGCTTGGAAGCCCAACCCTGTAGGGGCCCATGGTCACTGCCAGGGAGCGCCCCAATGCCTTGGGAGCCCTGGACCTCAGCATTTCTGCCACACCAGGAAGTGCTGGGGGGAAGAGGATCAGGGACACCCGGAGGGCTTCCAGCTACACAGCTGGTGCTTCCGCCACACGGGGGTGTGTCGGCTCCTCAGGAAGCACCTGGAGCCCATCCGGATGTGCATAAAAGGGGCTGCCTCCCTCCATTCGAAAGCAAGAGTCGGGTGGAAGAGGACGGAGCTGAGAGAGAGGAGTGGAGGCGGCCAGAAGGAAAGGACTGGAGACTGTGAGGCCTGGACTTTGGGGGATCGGTGCTGGGGGCACTGGGCTGTGCACTGAACAAAACTGTAAATATTGTTAATAAATATGAGTGTGTTGGGTGCTAAACCGTTTTCCTTCTGTCTGTGTCCGGGTCACGTTCCACACCTGAAATCATTTGAGACAAGATGGTGGCAACATCCACCCAAAATCAAAATACGTTTGCAGTATAATATTACATGATACAATAAATTAAGCTGCTCAGAACTGGTCATCTACATACATAGTTGAACAATATGATAGATGGTACTCCTGCTCGGAAGTAAGTCTATATTTTGATAAAGGTTTAATCACTATAGTTAATTGATTTTATGTGGTACATATTTCACATGAAAGTTAACTGATTATAGTCCAGTAAAAGCATTTAGCCAAAATGTGAAAATCTATTGAAAATAAATGTAACTAAGAATTAAGAAGAACAAAGGTTTAAAAGAAACCAAACGTTTTTCGAAAAAAAAATTCTACATGTTGAATAGAAACCGTCAAACCAGCCTCCACAAGAATACACAGCTTGACCAATGTGAAGACATGGCAGCACATTCTCGCCAGAAGGTAAAGTATTATTTTAGTAGTATTCTGCCCATTTAGTCTAATCTTACTACTCTTTGCATGATTTTCAGCATCTTTTTTAACAATTTAATGGATCCCCCTATTAAGGGTCACAAGTAACCTCACGGCAGACTCTCACACACACCCACACTCTCCCATATTAAGCCATTTTGGAGAAGGAAATTAATTCTAATAATGTGATGATCAAACATGAATACATTACTCTACTCAAAGTGGAGTTTTAATAGCTTACTCCATTGGTTCAACTTGTGATAAGTGCCCAATCAACACATTAATGCCGATCAACACAGAAATGGAGCCAAACATTCTGTTTGCTTTCTCTGTAGCTTCCCAACACATACTTTGCACAGATGCACCATCTGTTGGAATATGCCATTGAAATGTGTGCAGAATAGAAAAGATGTCATCTTGAAGACAGCATATGTTGCTCTAAAATCACTAAAATCAAAAAACTTTTCTACATTAATGCCACCATCACAGAGGTATAAATTACCTTTGCCAAAGGCACTGACACAATCCGATATCATGACAGATCCTGGCTCTTGGACTTGCAGGTGATAACAATCTGGATAGTCCTTTTTTTCTTTGGACCAGAGCACACGGCATCCATTTCTTCCAAAAAAGATCTGAAATACTGATTCAACTAGACCACAATACATGTTTTCACTGTGTGATGGTCCATCCCAGATGCATCTGAGCCCAGAGAAGTCGATGCTGCTTCTGAACATGATTAATATAAGGCGTCTCTTTTGCACAGTAAAGTTTTAAGTGGCTTTTGTGAATGTAACACCGTATTGTATATTGCTTGACAAAGGTTTACCAAAGTAATCTCATGCCCATGTGACTATATCAGCTATTGATAAGTGACAGTTCTTGATGCAGTGCCGACTGAGGGATCGGAGATCACAGGTGTTCAACTTAGGCTTGCTTCCTTGCCCTTTACGCACTGAAATTCCTCCTTGAATTATTTAATGATATTATGACCTGTAGAGGGAGAAATATGCAGATATATTCCAATCTTTCTTTGAGGACCATTGTTTATAAATATTTCAATAATTTTCTCTCGCATTTGTTGACAAACTGGAGATCCTATGGCCATCTTTGCTCCTGAAAGACTCAGCCTTTCTCGCTTTAGTACCAAATCATGGCTACAATCACCTGTTTGAAATCACATCATTGTTTAATTATTTTACCTCATTACTGGTCCTATTTTGCTCCCATCCCAACTTTTTTGGGCAGGCCTGAAATGCAGGAATTAATGTATATTAACAAATGAAATAAAGCTAACCAGATACAACATGGGATATCTTGGGTTCATGCTGTCTACAATGAAATAAAAGTCAAAGTAAATTTAAGAATCATTTTCCATACCGTTTTAGCTTTTTCTGATTTAGGTTTGTAGTTAAATAAACAAATCTAGCTACTCTGATTAAACTGTAATGAAAGTTATGCTGGATGTATATTTTATTTAATTTTAATATAATTTCCAATTCTATGTAACTTACAAATAGAAAATTATGGCAAGATACATACAATAACTATGCCCACAGAATAAGCACTGTAGACATAAGCTAATTCCAGCTCATACAGTTACTAACTAGCTAATTAATATTACTCTGAATGACTTCAGCCTCTGTTCTACACATCCGTTGAGAAACAATTTAAGGATTTCTTTCTTGTGCCGCATAATTACTAACTAGCTGTCTTGATAGTGCAGTGTCACAATTATACAACTGCAGTTTCGAGGCAAAATTCCCAACATCAATGCTTCACCTAATGCATCCTGTTCATGCCCTATCTAGCCTCCAATTGCTTTTTACATTTGGCAAAATCATAACATATGAATTCTCTATAAGATTCACTCTTGCATATTGGTAACATTAGTGACATTTCACTAATTTTATTTAGAGAAATAATTGACAAAAAATAGAAGTTATTAATAACCACATTAACTATGTTGTAAAGTAAACAACTGACCAGCAAACTTTAAAGGCTTTTTAACTGATTCTATACCCAAATGCATTACATATTAACTCATGTTTCATATGGCCAGTCCGCAGTCTCCAAAAAAATAACATAGAACACAGTTCAATAATCTTTCTTCGAAGATTCATCAGTAATGATCCTTCTTGAAAGTCATAATCAAACTGAATACAACAAAGAATGTAAAATTATTACATCACTGCCAAAATAAAAAATACTCATCTTTACTGTTGGTTGACCTTAGGGATAAGCTTTGTTTTGCATCCCTTCAACCCTAAACTGTGTAAAGTGGCCTTAAAAATAGATGGATGTATGGTTACATATAGAAACTCAGACATTATATTGAGTTTAACTTGTATTTGTGCAGTCCTTTTTCTGTGGAAAAGAATAACACATCAGTCTGTGAAGGCTCATATGAGGAGTGCATTATTACTTACCGTATATACTAGTGGATAAGTTCCCCCACGGATAAGTCGGGGCTTGATGCTACCGTATAATTTCCAGTATTTTATAATGTTGGTCGTATAAGTCGAATGCGGAAAACTCTATTGGTCCAAGAGATTATCATATTCTAACGTCCACCTGACAGAGTAACCACTACGAACACAATCCCTTTTTTCTATGCATTGTGTCTATGTGACCACACAGTAATACCCAAACTATTCTGAAGTGACTTTTGCATCGTTTTGTGTCTCTCACACCCTCATACACCTTTATCGTAAGATCATCCCTCATCTACGATGAAGCATTCAATCAGAACAAAATATTAAGCTGGTTTTAAATTAAGTGGTAAAAGAAATTGGTAAATGCGTTGCTGAAACAAAATTCGATGTGTCTGAGAAACTGATGCAAGATTGGAGGAGGGAAGAAGATGTAAAAAAAATGTAAGTGTTGCATCTTTGAACGGGCGTATAAGTCGGGGTCTGATTTTATGATTGATTTTTTGGGTTTCAAAACCCAACTTATAAGTGAGTATGTGTAAAGTTCTGGTCTCCATGTTTCAAAAAGTAATAGTGGCTCTAGGGAAAAGTCCAGATTAAGTGTGTCTAAGCTGGTTTCAAAACTGTGAGGTATGAGCTATGAGGAGAGATTTAAGGAGTTCACCCTTTTCAGTTTAAGAAAATAGAGGTAAGTGGTGACCTGATTGAAGTTTTTATAATTATAAAAGGAATAAGTATGGTGGTTTCCAGTTAGTACTTTAAATTAAGTCATCATTTTCTAATTCACTTAATTCATACCGGGGTCTGTAAAGCCTATCCCAACTAACACAGTGCACAAGGCAGGAACAAACCCAGGACAAGGCGAAAGTCCTTCACAGGGTGAACACTCACACAACCAAACACTGGACTCACATTATGGCCAGTTTAACATTGCTAATTCAGCTATCTTGCATGTAAGCCCTGGTCTCCAAACTGCAAGGCAGAAGCACTACACTACCACTACACTGATGCCTCGCAGTAAAACCCTTCCAAAGTTTCACACAAACATTAGCAAGGTTTTCTTCATGCAGAGAACCTTATACACATTGAATAAATCACCAAATAGTATGGTTCTTCTGTAACTTTCAAAACTCAGCTCAATGTTATTTATAAAACTGGCTAGCTTTGTTGGGCTGAATTGCTGGTTTTCATCAAAATTGTTCTAATGTTCTAAAAATATTCTGAAAAGAACATATCATTCTGACTGACATACCTTCATCTTCGACTCTGCTTGGTTACTTAGCAGTACAGTTATATGGGTAAAAATACTTCTATCCATCCATCCATCCATCCTCTTCCGCTTATCCGAGGTCGGGTCGCGGGGGTAGCAGCTTAAGCAGAGAAGCCCAGACTTCCCTCTCCCGGCCACTTCTTCCAGCTCTTCCGGGAGAATCCCAAGGCGTTCCCAGGCCAGCCGGGAGACATAGTCCCTTCAGCGTGTCCTGGGTCTTCCTCGGGGCCTCCTCCCGGTTGGACGTGCCCGGAACACCTCACCAGGGAGGCGTTCAGGAGGCATCCCGATCAGATGCCCGAGCCACCTCATCTGACTCCTCTCGATGCGGAGGAGCAGCAGCTCTACTCTGAGCCCTTCCCGGATGACGGAGCTCCTCACCCTATCTTTAAGGGAATGCCCAGACACCCTGCGGAGGAAACTCATTTCAGCCGCTTGTATTCGCGATCTCGTTCTTTCGGTCACTACCCATAGCTCATGACCATAGGTGAGGGTAGGAACGTAGATCGACTGGTAAATTGAGAGCTTTGCCTTACGGCTCAGCTCTTTTTTTCACCACGACAGACCGATGCAGAGTCCGCATCACTGTGGACACCGCACCGATCTGCCTGTCAATCTCACGATCCATTCTTCCCTCACTCGTGAACAAGACCCCGAGATACTCGGATTTGGAGGTGCTGATTCTCATCCCAGCCGCTTCACACTCAGCTGCGAACCACTCCAGAGAGAGCTGAAGATCACGGCCTGATGAAGCAAACAGGACAACATCATCTGCAAAAAGCAGTGACCCAATCCTGAGTCCACCAAACCGGACCCCTTCAAAACCCTTAAAGTTATGAACAGAATCGGTGACAAAGGGCAGCCCTGGCGGAGTTCAACTCTCACTGGAAACGGGCTCGACTTACTGCTGGCAATGCGGACCAAGCTCTGACACCGTTGTACAGGACCGAACAGCTCTTATCAGGGGTCCGTACCCCATACTCCCGAGCACCCCCACAGGATTCCCGAGGGACACGGTCGAACGCCTTTTCCAAGTCCACAAAGCACATGTAGACTGGTTGGGCAAACTCCCATGCACCCTCCAGGATCCTGCTAAGGGTGTAGAGCTGGTCCACTGTTCGCGACCAGGACTAAAACCACACTGTTCCTCCTGAATCCGAGGTTCACTATCCGACGGACCCTCCTCTCCGAACCCCCGAAAAGACTTTTCCAGGGAGGCTGACAAGTGTGATCCCTCTATAGTTGGAACACACCCTCCGTCCCCTTTTAAAGAGGGGACCACCACCCGTCTGCCAATCCAGAGGCACTGTCCCGATGTCCATGCGATGTTGCAGAGACGTGTCAACCAAGACAGTCCTACAACATCCAGAGCCTTAAGGAACTCCGGTATCTCATCCACCCCGGGGCCCTGCCACCAAGGAGTTTTTGACCACCTCGGTGACTTCAGTCCCAGAGATGGGAGAGCCCACCTCAGAGTCCCCAGGCTCTGCTTCCTCATTGGAAGGCATGTTAGTGGGATTGAGGAGGTCTTCAAAGTACTCCCCCACCGACCCACAACGTCCGAAGTCGAGGTCAGCAGCGCACCATCCCCACCATATACGGTGTTGACACTGCACTGCTTCCCTTCCTGAGACGCCGGACGGTGGACCAGAATCTCCTCGAAGCCGTCCAAAGTCGCTCTCCATGGCCTCTCCAAACTCCTCCCATGCCCGAGTTTTGCCTCAGCAACAACCGGCCGCATTCCGCTTGGCCTGCCGGTACCTATCAGCTGCCTCCAGAGACCCACAGGACAAAAAGTCCTATAGGACTCCTTCTTCAGCTTGACGGCATCCCTCACCGGTGTCCACCAACGGGTTGGGGATTGCCGCGCACAGGCACCGACCACCTTGCGGCCACAGCTCCGGTCAGCCGCCTCAACAATAGAGGCACGGAACATGGCCCATTCGACTCAATGTCCCCACCTCCCTCGGGGCGTGGTTGAAGTTCTGCCGAGGTGGGAGTTGAAGCTACTTCTGACAGGGGACTCTGCCAGCCGCTCCCAGCAGACCCTCACAACACGCTTGGGCCTACCAGGTCTGACCGCATCTTCCCCACCATCGGCCAACTCACCACCAGGTGGTGATCAGTTGACAGCTCCGCCCCTCTCTTCACCCGAGTGTCCAAGACATATGGCCGCAAGTCCGGCGACACAACCACAAAGTCATCATCGACCTGAGGCCTAGGGTGTCCTGGTGCCAAGTGCACATATGAACACCCTTATGCTTGAACATGGTGTTCGTTATGGACAATCCGTGGCGAGCACAGAAGTCCAATAACAAAACACCACTCGGGTTCAGATCGGGGGGGCCATTCCTCCCAATCACACCCTTCCAGGTCTCACTGTCATTGCCCACGTGAGCATTGAAGTCTCCCAGCAAAACGAGGGAATCCCCAGAAGGTATGCCCTCTAGCACCCCCTCCAGAGACTCCAAAAAGGGTGGATACTCCAAACTGCTGTTCGGCGCATACGCACAAACAACAGTCAGGTCCCTTCCCCCACCCCGAAGGCGGAGGGAGGCCACCCTCTCGTCCACCGGGTAAACCCCAATGCACAGGCTCCACGTCGGGGGAAAATAAGTATGCCCACACCTGCTCGGCGCCTCTCACCGGGGGCAACTCCAGAGTGGTAGAGAGTCCAGCCCCTCTCAAGGAGATTGGTTCCAGAGTCCAAGTTGTGCCGAGGTGAGTCCACTATATCTAGCCGAACCTCTGACCTCGCGCACTAGCTGAGGCTCCTTCCCCTTCAGAGAGGTGACATTCCACATCCCAAGAGCCAGTTTCTGTAGCCGAGGATCAGACCGCCAAGGTCCCGCCTCGCCACCACCCAACTCACACTGCACCCAACCTCCTTGGCCCCTCCCATAGGTGGTGAGCCCATGGGAGGAGGACCCACGTTACCTCTTCGGCTGTGCCCGCCGAGCCCCATGGGTGCAGGCCCGGCCACCAGGCGCTCGCCATCGAGCCCCAACCTCCAGACTGGCTCCAGAGGGGGGTCCCGGTGTTCCACGTCTTGGCAAGGGAAAACGTCGTCCACAGTTTTTATTCTCCATTGGAGGTGTTGATGAACCCCTCTTTGTATCATCCCTCATCTAGGACCAGTTTGCACTGGGTGACCCTACCAGTGGCATAAAGCCCCGGACAACATAGCTCCTAGTATCACTGGGACACGCAAACCCCTCCACCACGATAAGGTGACGTCTCAAGGAGGGGTGGTGACCTCGACGTGATAAAATCGGGAAAAAATAATTTCTTTTGTGAATTGTGCTATTGTTGAAAAATTGACTTAAAAATAACAGTTAGCATCCACCTCTTTACTTTCTTGTAAACATTTCTGTTATTCATTTGTTTTTTAACCCATCTATTCCAGTACAGGGTAGCACAGTGGCACAGTGGGCAGTGTTGCCACCTCACAAAAGCAATATCTGAATACAACATCAAGCCAAGTCTGTGTCAAGTTTTTATGATCTTCTGGTGTCTGCTTGGAGTTTCATTTGGCTGTGCTAATTAGTTTAACTGTTGATTCCAAATTAACCCCTACTGTATAGGTTTATAGGTTCATTACTGTCACATGTGCAGAATACAGTGAGATTCTTATGTCATGATTATTGAGTAGAGCCATCTTAAATTGAAACCTCTGTCTCCTTTACCCAAAATATTTCTCAAAACATATTTGTCATTGGCAGACAAACATAATAAGAAAATATATATTATGCTTTGTGATCAACAGTGGGGGTGCTTCAGACCCCAGACCTCTGACACAGCTATTCTAGGCACAAGTTCCATGTTTAAAATAAGCCTTTTTTATTCTTCTATTTATCTTTAAAGAAGATTAATGTCTGCAATCATTTCTACCATCTTTCACTCACTTTTCTTCTTCCACTCCTTCCCAGGCAATCTCTTTGTCCTTCTCCTCTCCTGACTCCAACTTGCTGGGTGACGTGGAGGGCTCCTTTTTCAAGCCAAAACCGAGAGTCAGGAGGAACCTCATTGGCATAAGGGAGCTTCCCCGTTGGTAGTTTCCTCCTGTGGCTCCCATAGACTCCATTAGGCTATATATGAGGACTACAATTCCCACACTTCTCTATAGGTGTCCAAAAGGAACCTCCCACTATGCTTCCCCTATTTTGACCTAACAAATGGGAAACATTCTGTTGGGATGCCCATCCATCCATAGTGCCCAGGCCTAATGGTCCAGTCATTGGAAAAGGGATCATTAAGCATCTTGGTTGGGATGCCCATCCATCCCTTTTAACAGTCCATTTTAGGGGCTTCCCAGCCAGAAAATGGTATAAGGTCATTCACAGCAGGGATGCCGGTCCATATACTGTATGACAACATATTATGGTGTTCTTCTCTTGCAATTTTAGGTATGTGAGTGTTGGGGTGTGTGGAAGTGAACCCTTTCATGGACTGGCATGAGGTCAGGGCTATTTGCTTTCTTGTAATCGCTGTAGCCAACAAAGACTCTGCCCCACGTCTTTCTTGAATTGGATAAAGCAGGTATATATATTACAAGTTAAGTTTGCTGGTTGAGTTTTGACAGATACAGTATAATCCCTGATGTTGTTGAGAACTGGCAACAGTTATTAGCAACTTAGCCCAATACCCTACCTTATTATGTTTTCCTTTGTCTACAGCTCCTTCATTACATATTATTATTATTAATAAGAGCTACCATGCAAGAGGAAAAGATGAAGGCCTAAGAGAAGGTTTATGGATGTGGTAAGAGAGGACATGCAGGTGGTGGGTGTAACAGAACAAGATGAAAAGGACAGAAAGATATGGAAAAAGGTAATCTGCTGTGGCAACCCCTAGCGGGAGCAGCCAAAAGAAGAGCAAGTTCTTATTATTATCTTTCTGGTGTCAGAAAACTACAAAACTGTACCATGAGTGCCAGTTTGTGGCTCGGGGTGCTACAAAAGTGTGACATCATTCTTTCTTAAATATGACCCCCTACTCCTTGCTACGAGTGGGAGTAGAACATTTCAAAATTACTTCTTCTGTCCTACTCTGAGGTAGGACAAATTCTTACCCTAGTCAGACTTTCAGTGCAATTCCTGGTAGTAATTCTGAGATGCTTGAGAAATATGGGGAATTGTTTTAAATAGCTGGATAATATTTCGTATGATCAATTCTTCAAAGATTCCATCGGTATTTCTTCTTAGTTTTCCTCTTAGGTCTTTCAGTGGCTTTACCACAGGTAATGTACACGTTAATTAATTAAATAATTAATTCACAACCTAAAAATCTAAAAGTCTCCATTGTGCATTGTCACACATTTAAGTTTTTACATTTAAGAATTTATCTTGAGCAGATAAAAAAGGTAAAAAAAAACTTTTTTTTTAAACTGCTGTACTGATCCTTATTGAAAACCAAAGCCAAATTTTAGAAGTCTGAATTATTCCACAAGAAAAATATTATAGTAAAAATGTGTCACAACTTGGTTGCAACAATAGACATAATTGTTTGCCAGAATCAGGATTACGAAACGGCAGTCTCTGTTACAGAAGAAGCTTTCAGATTTATTTCTGGGAGAAACTAGGTAAGGATTATTTACATTACAATAATTTTCTTAAATGCTTTTCAAACCACAAGAAACATAACAAATCGGCAAATTAAAGTAAATTATAGATCAGCAAGAATCCTTACAGAGTACAATGAGGACTATTATGATTTTTATTGAAATATGAGCACAGGACAAATGCCCTTACATGTATTATTACTCTGCATAGTTACAAGAACTCTTGTTAGATTTAGAGCCATAACCTGGAGTCATTTGACAAGCCATACGCTTTCCACAATTACTTCATGCTTACTAACAGCATGTTGATTTCATGATCATTCAAAGGTTGTTTTGTTGTCTTCTAGGACTGCATCTTCCTTCCTAGTCAGTTGTCTTCTGTCTATATATATATATATATATATATATATATATATATATATATATATATATATATATATATATATATATATATCCCACACTTTTCAACTGGCATGCAAGAATTGCAGAAGGAATAGCTCTGTCTCATTCTCTTCAACCATGGTTCAACTTGGCACCATTCTGTCCAACACTTTATATACGTCTCCTTTTTCAGTACAGCTGCTGTACTGCACATCAGGTTTAGCCATGTAGAAGAAAAGTGTGATGAAAAAAGTAAAAACAAAGTTGTTTTTTATTTGTAGTGCATGGACTAAAAGAGTATTTAAGAAAACAAGCCAACTGCCATAAATTGTGAAACAAACATTCTGGCAGGCATGAGGCAAAGGATAATTTCAGAAACAGTCAAAAGTAAATCCTCACAGATCCAAGCACTAGATAGAAATGTAATCCAGAGACACAAGCAGCATGATCAGGAGCACAAAAATGCCAATGTACAAGGGATGTTCAAAACGTTTCTGCGCTTTTTGAAACTCTATTTATTAAGAATTTCAAAAACAAATGACATCACTTTTCTACATAGTCACCATTGTTTGCGATATAATTTTCTCAGTGTCGTACAAACCTTTTAATGCCCTATTACTACTCCTCCCGCCCTCCCCGTTTCCAGTGAAAATATAAAAATGTGGAAACTTTTTGAATGATCCTCATAGTAAAGAGTCCTCAAATAGTAGCAATAGCTATGGCTTGATATACATAATGGTAGAGACATGCCACAAACAAAGCTTCACCTTTTTATTTCTCCTGCTTCCACAGAATTAACGTTACATCCCGAAAGACACAGGAAGGAATAGGCCAGGGGCTAGTAGTGGTGCCCCTGCATATTTCTGACATTGAGGTATTCCTGAACCTGGCAGAGAGTGTTGGAAGTGTGTGATATTGGATATTTATTTTAACGTGCTTTAGATTGAAGTGTAGGTGCCTGTTTTCAAAAATGGAGAGCATGAGGACATGTTTCAGTTACTAAGATATCAATCTCAGATGTCTTTGCCTCCTCAAATAAATAATATCGAAGTTCTGAACAGCCAAAATTCAAATCTTGGATTCAGGATGAGCAGAACATACACTTATATCCCATGCTTTGACCTTGGAAAGACATCCCAAAATGCACGGTGTGCATTGGAAAGAAACCTGGTGTGGTAACTATGTTGTAGGGCCCTTGAGGACCAAATACCTATCTATTTTTCAGCATCAAAAACTGTCCTAAAAGGCTCTGTAGGCATCTATAGAAGAAGTAGGTTGTCACAAACATGTACCTGGGAGACAATTTCAGGGTTTGTTGACTTGGAATTCCACCCCAAGCCATGGGTTGGCGCTGTCTTATAACACTTCTCTTTTCTTTGCCCCTGCAGATCTGGAAATCAACAAATCAAGGACATATAACATCTTTTCCAGTTCTGGGGCTCATTCCTCCTCACCACCTTCATAACCGGTACCACCAATATCTTTCAACAGTTTACTGTTAGACTCACATCTATAAAGACATTTGTGACTCTACATATTAAACCACGTTTTTGTTCCTATTTATATACAGGGTTTGCCTGTGGACCTACGTGGATTCTGATGCACCAACACTTTATGTATGTTATTTGTGTTATCAAGGCTAATAGAAGGAGTATTTAAAAAAAGAAGAAAAAGAAGGTATCAGAGTAATGGGATACAAAACAGTTACAGAACAAACAATTATATAATATGAAAACAACATCTAACAGCCTCTTTGGGCCTAACAAAAAAGTTTTTCTCAGTCTGCTGGGTAAGGTGGCTGCCCACTTGCCTATTTACAAGTAGGGCTTACCAAAACCTTCCAGCTCTGTTTTTATTGTATTTAATGTTAGGTCTTGTTGCACAGTACCATCTTAAGCACTCTTTGCTCTCCTGCCTCCACCTGTGCCTCTCTTCCAAAGGATATACCCCGTTTAAGGGCTTGCCAGACTGTTACTCCCTATTAAAGCTTTGACTGAAAGAGACTTTTTTCTTCTAGTCTAACACAACTTCCAGGTTGACTTGTCTAAGGACGTCTAAGGTCAAGACTGGCATCTGAAATTTCTGAAGCCATCTAAATACAACTCACCCTAATGGTCCCAGGTGTCACCTCAGTTCTGAATCCTAACACTCTGTACAAGCTAGGCCATTCACAAATCATTTGTATGTGGTGGTTAACAAGGAACTAATTGTTAGGTGTAATGCCCACTGATGACATTAGTTTAGTGTCACTGGTAAAGCTTTTAAAGCGTCCCTTGCCAGTGCATAGTTCCACATCAGACCATTTTATGGCCTAACTTCTTTAACAATACACAGTGAGATTTGTCAGATACATCAGAAAAGATATATTTCAAACATATTAGTGTAGAGTAGAGGACTGCACATTGGTAGAGGTATAACAGCAGGATGTTCACATTAGAAAAAATTGTAATATCATTACAACAAACCACTTTGTTTTTAAAAGTTAACTTTTTTAAGAGGGTAAAGAATGAAGCTGCCTTGTGTTGGAATTAGAGAAATTCTGTTTGTTGAGAAGTCTTGCCAGAGGGGAGGTACAGACAGCTGTTGCAAGATATTGATCCCATTTCAGTGGAGATTTCTCCTCTCAGGCAGTGGCAGATGCCGGATCGAAATCCAGCTTTCAAAATGCTGCCCGCGGCCTATTCTGCTATTGTGGTTCAGCTGTAGAGGAAAAGATAGATTCAGTGTGAGAAGTACCTAAACCGTGAGCTCAACACAATCAGCCCCTTGATAAAATCTGATATTACTTAAAAGATCACAAAATGGATAAGGTACTGAAGGCATCACCTAATTTTCTGTGTTACTGTTACGGTAGAAAAACTATTAAAAGATCTCAGGGGGAAAAAAAAGAATCTATCCATTCAGGGAAGACATGATAGAGAAATTGAAGAGATTCCCTATTCTGTCCTGTTTTAAAACCTCTTTTATGTGTCAGAGCTCAATTCCATGTCAATAAAGATATAATGATACTTTGCAGCTCAAGCCGTCTGCTAGGATTCCCCTTTTGCACTTTCATCAGGTTCTGACATTGATTTTCCCACATAACCTTTTCTCCTGTCTGCAACCTGAAAGAAATATTTGAGTTTACAAAATGCGAGTTGTAAAAAATAGTACAGTATTCAGTGTACACACACACACACATATATATATATATAAATATATATATATACAGTATATATATACTGTATATATATATATATACCGAATGCCAGCTGGGAATTATGGACAATGGACTTTTAATGCACAGCCCTGCTGGATACCATGGGAGCCACCAGGGGTCGCTGCAGGGAGGCCCAGAGACTATTTGCCTTACACCCAGGAAGTACATCATAGTCACCTGGACAAAGAGAACGATGTGCTTCCTGGGAGAAGAAAAAGAAGGATTTTTATCTGACCCGGAAGTGTTCCAGGTCACATGGATAAAAAGGGTGAAAACGCTTCCGGGTCAAGGAGTATAAAGGACTGTGGGAGATCTCAGACGGACAAGCTGAGTTATGGAGGCAGGGTGGCTAAGTATTTGGGTGTGGAGGATTGTTTATTTGATTATTGACTTGTTTATTGAGTATTTGGGAATGGAGGGTACTTTGTGCACATTATTATTATAATAAATAATAATTGGACTTTTTGTCTGGTGTATGACGAGTGGTCTAAGGGTACAAGGGTGCGAGAAAGCCCTAAACTGTCACAGTTGGCATAGTCAGCAGGATTCTAAGAAGGCAGCATCACGATAGGCAGAGAAAAATCGGCAAACCTCACCTTTATCAAGTCCGTCATGGGAAAAAGGAAGAACAAGCAAAGTGGTAACACAAGCGGAGGTCTAGCGCTCAGCATTGCCTGCGCTCAAGACGAGCCATGGAGCAGCTACGCATATCGGGAAAAGCATCCGGACGAGGACGACTTCAAGGAGGTATGTGCCAGTGAAGGGTTTGAAAATCTTTTTAAAATAACACATGTTGTCCCGTGTACTTACCTCCCAGATGCCCATCCGAAGGCTCTGCGGGAGGCAGAAGACAAACCCGAAGCCGATGGTGCGCTCTCATTCAGGCAAACGAGTAACCTGAAGGAATTCCGCATGTCGGGTGCCGGTGAAGGACACATGACCCATCCCGGAGGATTATGGGAAGGAGAAGGTCCGTGTTCAGCTGCTTGTGGCTTCACCCAGGAAAAGATGGACTTGGTTATTCCGAAGGGGAAAAGGGAGACGAGCGAAGCACCGCTCTCCCTACAAAATGGTAAGGAGGTCCGGGAAATGACTGATCGGTCTGTCGATAAATTGATACAGACGGATCGCAGTCAGCCAAAAGTGGCACCGCGGATCTCCGAAAAGAACTCCAAATCCCAGGCTCCCTTGCGGGGCCTGTCTGAGCACGTGCCAAGGGCGGGCTTGCTTATTGGCTCCCAGCCGGAGGGTAAGGCTAGTGATGGCTCGAGCCTGCCTCCGGCTGAATTAAGTAACTTTTTGGATGTCCACGAGCTGGAGAAGTTGCTTCAGCCCGTGCACAAAATTTTAAAGGTTGTGGAGTCAATAAAGAAGATCGCTGAGGATCAGGGAGCAGCGGCCGAAGCGCTTTTAAGGAGTGTGGATGAATTTCTACGGCGATTTGGTTGGGAGTCTCTCATCATGATTGATTTGGCGGTACAGGTGAGTTTTACCGGTACCGTACAGAATAAGGGGACACAGAGTGACACGGGCCCACAGTTAATTAGTAGCGGATGCCGAGTCACTACGAGCCCTACAAGTGATTGTGGTATGATGATAGAAGGGGCGGTGGAAGCGCCAATCGTACCAGAGCAGCTGAAAAGTGCTGTCTCTCGGAGCGATGCAGTGCTGAAGACTCTGCCTCTGGTTCCTTTAAAGTCAAAGGGCATGCAGACAGTGAAAGGGCTCTCTTTCTCTAATAGAGAGACCCAAACTGTGAACAAGCCCCAGATTAAACAGGAGATCCCAAGGATAAAGAAGGGGTCTCCTGACAAAATTAAGTAGCGAGCTGAGAGTATAGAGGCGGCTGTGGAACCTTCCTCAGCGAGAAAAGGGGCAGAGACTGATTTCACTGAGTGTTTTCAGTGTCGCAGAGGGAGAATTCCGGGAGGACAGAGACGGTGTTATGGATGACCACGGCCGGGCCACATTTGGCACAACTGTCCTTGGAGAACGGGGGATAAAGTGGATCACAGTTATGAAATTCCCCCTAGGTTCTCCAGGGAATACTTCAGAAAGCACAGCCAAGGTCCGACCAGAAGTCCTTCCTGGAGGAAGACGATCCTCGCAGGGCTGGGCGCTCTAAACAACGGTTTTTCGCTGGGGGAGTATTGTGGTACATGGCCGACCGTTCATCTCGTCTGGTGTCTGTTGAGTGATCTGAGGGTACAAGGGTGCGAGAAAGCCCTAAACTGTCACAATATATATATATATATATATATATATATATATATATATATATATATATATATAGTAAGCCACTAGGGGGCACACCACCAGTCTGCCACCCTAACCCAGACACAGCGATAATTGGGGCAAGACACTTTGGGTTCCGACACATATAAGCTGACCTCTGTCTTGTGCTTCAGCCATTTCCACACCCTCCGCACAATCGGTCATCACACGGCGGTCGACTGTCGGACACCTGGCTACTTGCCTTCCCTCATGTTTTATATCAGGAGGACGTTAGCACAGTTGTCCAGTTTTCTTTACAGTACAGGAATCACACTTGTACCACTGTGTCTATGTGACTGGAGAGTCCCGCGCCAAGTTTCCTGGGGCGTCCCTGCATCATCCCCAGGGGCCTTCTGGCCGTCTTCTCCAGCCTTTCCACTACCTGCTTCAGCTGGCCAACCATCTGTAAGAGAGACTTGCCAACAACAGGTTAGTTAAATCAACCAGCCATCAAGCGTGTATACATTCTGCGCCGGCCCCCTCGGGAGTTCATTAGAGTGGACATTTGTCAGCCCCACTTCGACACACGCCGTCCGTTCTCCTACCTGCTTCGTGGAGGGCAGCCTCGCCCCCCCCACTGCCCGCACCCTCCTCCCTCGGATCCATCTCAATGGGGACAAAGCAGTCCAGGCGATCCTCCTCTGCCGGTTGTCTTCCGGAAAACAGTGGGTGTACATCTTCCTTGGCCGACTCCTCTGAGGTTGTCTCGCCGTCGCTCCATGGATTGGCGTGTTTAGGCCAAAGAGCAGGATCCACCGGCTCACATTCTAGGAGGTAGCTGTATGGGACAGACAAACAACCTTCCCAGGGTCCGTCAGTTACCTCCGGGACCACCCGTAACACACCTCCTCCAGCTGGCCTTTTCTCTACACATGCCAATCAGGGTGGTATTCACGACATGAGACGATTGGGCGTCCACTGCTTTAGGGCTCCGACTGGGCTTCTTTCTTTCAAGGGCTCCAGCCATCCGCCACTATATATATATATATATATATATATTATGATGGATGGCCGGGACGCCCAAAGAATTAAAGGATGGGGGAAGGCAGGGCACCATGGGATCTGGAGTTCGGCTTCATAACCCTGCTACATAGTCCAGAAGTACTCCAAAGTCACGGGGACGGAAGTCCTGAAGTATGTCTGGGCTGAAGAAAATGCAAGTTCTCCATCCGACCCGGATTAAGGACTATATAAAGGACTGCTGAAAACCCAGCAAGCGAGCCAGAGTCAGGTGGAGGTGGACAAAGTTTGCTGGGAGGTATGGAGGAGAGAACTGAGAGTATTGTATTATTGAGTTTATTGCATGTAACATTGTGGCTGTGGTGCTGGAAGGGCACTGTTTAAGAAGAAAATTATTAAAAGGCTTCTTATTGCTTTTACGTTGTGTCCTGAGCATCTGTGTGTTGGAGTTAAAGGGGCACAGCAACCCCTAGCGTCTTACGATGCATATATAATAATAGAAACTTACAACAGTATAGTACTTTCAAATGTATAGAGTGCTCATAATTCACAGCCAAAAAGATTAATATATATATATATATATATATATATATATGTGTATATATATATATATATTATTTCTTGGCTTAGACCAAACATATAGGCTCAAAGACCTAAACAACTTTTCCATTCAAACAGTCAAAGGATTCATGAAAAAACACCAGTTTAGCAAACAAACCTAAGCCCAATGTCACATTATGTCACTTCTATTTTTTTGGATATGTCAGACTTGCTGACTGAGTGGCTGATCTTGTTGCTGGGCATGTCAACCTTCCCGTATGTTCTTGTTTGCCCCTTTTGTGATAGCCAATAATATGCTTCCAGATGAAATCTGTGCTATGTGAAGGATTGACAGGTATTGCAAGCACAGCAGCAGTCTCTGCCCTTTTTTGTCATTTTTTGTGTTGTGCAATGTAAAACATGAGACATTAGACAGGTGAGCTTCTCTTCTGTTTACAAGATCCAAAACACCTAAGTTGCTTATTCCTCAAAGCTGCATCATATACATTGTACTTCCTAATGAGCATTTATTCGCTGTCAGTTCTCATGCATACAAACCTTCAACATATGGCTAAAGACAAAACCAAACTTGTTTGATTTTATCAGGGAGTGTCGCACACTAGTTGAATTGAGTTGCTGGGTATGTATGTCACATTAAGTGACTAGCTTTGAAGGCGTATGCTGCTGACAGACTTTACTAGAGCATATCATTGACTGCTTCCAACTCACTAAGATTACACAAGTGAAGGCCACGACTAAAAAATCCTTGGAAATAATCACCTAATATTACATGGCATTAAGACAAGATCTATTCATTATTTTTATCTGTTTTCTCAGGGTCATACGGAGATGGAGCATATTTTAGCAGTACCAGACATTAGCTGGTAACTACAGCAGATAGACAGGACACAGATCTGAAGTAACATATGATACACTCATGCTCAAACCTGTCCAATTTTGAGTCATTAATCAAAACGAATGTGTTTCTTCTTGTGTTTTCTCATCTGTTCATCCATTTTCAGAACCTGCTTTATCCAATTAAGAGTTCAGGGAGTCCAATCTAGTCAGTCACTCAGTCAGTCAGTCAGTTATTTTCCAACCCTATATGTCCTAACACAGGGTCGCGTGGGTCTGGTGGAGCCAATTCCAGCCAACATAGGGCACAAGGCAGGAACAAATCCCCGGACAGGGCGCCAGCCCACCGCAGGGCACACACACACACACACACACACACACACCAAGCACACACTACTATCCCAGCACTATCCCTGCGCCACCTCCACCTACTCAAAGCTTCATGATGCTCCAACAATGATGGATGAATTAAAAGGCAGAAGTCTACGTGACCATCATCATCAAGTCCTTCCGCGAGAACCCTAAATCCAAAGAGGACTGTTTCATTTATGTTAGGTAGATTGCCCAGAGGGGACTGGGCAGTCTAATGGTCTGGAATCCCTACAGATTTTATTTTTTTCTCCAGCCGTCTGGAGTTTTTTTTGTTTTTTCTGTCCCCCCTGGCCATTGGACCTTACTCTTATTCTATGTTAATTAATGTTGACTTATTTTGTTTTCTTATTGTGTCTTTTATTTTTCTATTCTTTATTATGTAAAGCACTTTGAGCTACTGTTTGTATGAAAATGTGCTATATAAATAAATGTTGTTGTTGTTGTTGTTCATCATGTGGATGGCATCATTACTGTGAGCTGTAGAAGTTTATTTTTGTGGAAGTTATGCAGACAGGCCTCGTGTCCTCTCCTTTATTATCAGATGACCTTAGCTTATTATAATAAACTATAAAATAAATGCATAGATAGATTGATTGATTGCATATTTACATATATAGTTTATAGTTTTATTTAATGTTATTTTGTCTGTATATAGTATTTTAAGCTAACCAAAGGGAAAGGTGCTATACAATACATTTTCTCAGGCTGCACTGAAATTAAAAATGTGAATTAACTGTAAATTCACCTTTATAGTTTAATAAAAAACTGTGACAAAGTAATCATACAAAATATGTTCAAAATAGTAGCAAGATACCAAATACAAAGTTAAATGTTCAAGTAACCAGGATGGGTTATTATTGCATAAATGTACACCAGCATAGATTATTATTGCATATGTCAGTAAATTTTATATTACGCATTACCTACATAACTTATTGTACATGCTCAATGAAAAAGGATCTGAGACTTAGGAGATATCAGAGTTCAATAAGTTCATAAGAATTGGGAAGAAGCTATTTTTATTCTATTTGTAGATAGATAGATAGATAGTTTATATTTCTTATACACCGCTTTTGTTTTTTAATGTTATTTTGTCTGTATATAGTTCTTTAAGCTAACAAAAGAGAAAGGCGCTATACAAGACATTTTCTGAGGCTGCACTGATATTAAAAATGTTAATTAGCTGTAAATTCACCTTTATATTTTAATAAAAAAACTGTGACTCGAAGAACATACTCTGTGCCGTGGTGTCAAGCTAAAAGCAATCTGCCATTATTTATATTCCCTCAGACAGCCCTAGATGAGCGAGAGACACTACAAGCTTGTTGCCAGACTTTCATGACTTACACATTTGCCTGAGGTGTGGAGACATGCTCATGTCTGCAATCACATTAGACGCCACACTCTACAAAACTGCATACTGCTTGTTAAAAGCTAGCCTACTCACTTCACGCCTGCCCACTTTCCAATTTTTTCTTTTACCTGTTAAATATTTTGAATTTTTTAACTTAACAATTTTTTTTTCCAAATGTTACAATCAAGCACAAGAAATTAGAAATATATATGAACTTTTAAAAATATATGAAGTAGCACACTTTTTTTTTTTTTTGAAGTGCTAATAGGTACTGTATGTAATAGTGAAGTATCATGGGAAAAGGAAAATGTTATAATTTTAACCATGCAATTGCAAAATGTAGGTAAATGTTTTTTGGGGAAGTAAGGTTAATACAATTAAATGTTTAATACAGTCATTAAAGCTATCAGACATAAAAATGCCCTTTTCATTGATCTAGCGAGCCAAGGTCACAGACTCTTGATTAAAAAGCTAGTGGAGCAACAAATACTGCGTCAGTCTCCACTAATGTTTTGCAATGTTGTATGGTTTATGCAAGAATCTGACAAGTAAAAATTCTTGGTTGTTTTATTAATCTTTCTGGTGTATTTAGTTGTTGCCAACATTTTTGCAATAAGATCAGAATGCTGTACCTGAGAGGACACACTTTCTTTCACACAAAGTCTGAGAAGTCTGAAACAAAAAGAAAAAAAAGAACAATAGAGGAACATATTCCAAAAGAAACAGTTAAACAGGGAATATCTCAAGTAATATGATAAATTAACATGCAGGTATCATATATAGAAAGAAACAGAAACAAGCATATCCATAATGGGGGTTTTGAGCTGTTTTAACTCATAGGTTCAAGTTCAAGCACTTCATTGTCATTTTATAACACAATGAAATTACTTTTATGACAAAATCCAAAGTCAAATAGTTCAGATAGATAACAATACAATACAAAATACAAATGTGAAGCCCTTTTGTTTTATTTAATGTTATTTTGTCTGTATATAGTATTTTAAGCTAACCAAAAGGAAAGGTGCTATACAAGACATTTTCTGAGGCTGCACTGCTATTAAAAATGTTTATTAGCTGTAAATTCACCTTTATATTTTAATACAAAACAGAGTAATCATACAAAATATGTTCAAATTATTAGCAAGATGCCATATACAAGGTTAAATTTTCAAGTAACCAGGATGGATTATTATTGCATAAATGTACAGCAGCATAGATTATTATTTATTATTTCAGTAAATGTTATATTATGCATTACTTATATAATGTATTGTACATGCTCAATGAAAAAATATCTAACTGAGAAGATATCAGAGTTAAATAAGTTTATAACAGTTGGGAAGAATCAATTTTTTTGTCTATTTGTATGTGTATGGATTGACCTGAAGTTTCCTGCCAGATGGGAGGAGCTTAAGCAAGTGATGTCAAGGATGACTTATGTCCTTGATGACGTTTTCAGTCTTCTCACACAGCAAGTGTAGATGTTCAGGTGATGACAGTTCAGCATTAATAATGTCCTCTGCTGTTTTTACGACCCCCTGCAGGGCTATTTTGGCATCATTGGTGCAGCTGTTGAACCAAGCTGTCATGCAGTTAGTCAAAATGTCCTCTATGGTGCATCTGTAAAAGCTCACTAACAGCTTCTCACGGAGGTTACCTCTCCTTAGCCTTCTAAGAAAGGCGTTATTGTGCTTTTCCTATTAGCACTGAAGTATTGTCAGCTCAGGATAGGTCTTCTGTGATGGTGACTGCTAGAAACATAAAGCTGAACACTCTCTCCACCATCTCTGCTTTAACAGATACTGGACTATAAGGGGTCTTTTTAGTGGACCTAAGTCCACAACAACTTCTTTCCTCTTTTTGGTGTCACACCACTCTGTCAGTGGTGTCCGGTTCTGAACCACCTTCTCATATGCAGCTTCATCGTTGTTTGTTTTGAGCTCAATGACAGTCATATTACTTGTAAATTTAACAATAATGGTTGATAACCGGAATGGTTCACAGTCATGGGTAAAAAGTACATAGAGGAGAGGGCTTAGCACCCAGCCATGTGGCACAACAGTGCTTAGGACGCAGATTGAGGATATGTGCTTGTCCAACCAGACAGATTGGGGGCAGCTAGTGAGAAAATCCAGTAACCAGTTGGCATATGGGGGGAGTTAGTCCTAGTGCGTGGAGTTTGCTGATCAGCTGACTAGGTACAATGGCATTAAATGCCAAGCCCTAGACAACAAAAAGCAACCTAATTTAGGTGTTGGGCTTTTCAAGGTGTCAGAGGGCAGCATACACAGCCACACAGATGATGTCCGTAAGGCAAACTAGTGTTGACCCAAATCAGCTAGGACAAAGTCTATAATGTGGCTGATTACCAGTCGTTCAAAAGACTTTGCGATAAGAGGAGGGAGAGTAACTGGTTAATAGTTGTTAAAACAGATTATGATTTTTGTTTTTTTTGGAACAGGCCTGATGGTCATGGATTTCAGGCATGAGGGGACTATACATAAGGAGCCATAAAGGTTGAACGTGTGTAAATACCTCTGCTAGTTGGTCAGCAGATGACCATTAGGACCTGCTGCTTTCCTTATGCTGATGTTAGTGAATGCCTATCGTACCTTGTGTGTATGTAGAACAAGACACTGTGAGTCTTCTGTCAGTTTGAAGCTGACTGGGGCTGGTTTATTGTGTTTGTCAAACCAAGCAAAGAAACCTTTAAGTTCCTCTGCTAGGTTGGCATTGATGATGGCTAGCGTGTGTGTTATTCCTCTTTTTGAAATCCATTATTGATCAAATGCCTTGCTACATTCGCTGTGGGTGGGAGTTATTGTAAAAATCCTCCTCAATCCGCTGTTTCCATTTAAGTTTTGCAGACCTGATGCATCCCTTGAGATTAGCTCTAGTGGCTGTATAGGCTGAGGTGTCTCCTGATTTAAAGGCTGTGTCCGCTGTTTGACTTCATTACTCATCCATGGTTTCTCATTTGGGTACACTCTGATCCTTTTGTTAACAGTGACATTGTCTACACAGTAATTAATATATGACAGCATGAATGGAGTATATGTATCTAAGTCTGCCTGATGAAGAAATATATTCTAGTCTGTGTGTTCAAAGCCGCCCTGGAGCTGGGAGATGGCACCCTCAGACTGTACTTTAACAGTCCTGTTGGTTGGCTTAACACTGTTAACAAGGTCTTTGAATACAGGAACAAGAAACAAAGAAAGAAAGACTGTCCAAGGCGGGGGTGTCAGTTTAGATAATTCAGTATGCAATTATATTTTGATGTAAGTATGAGAGAGATATCGTCGGACATCTCACCGTCTCTGTCTGGGCTTGTGCCATTGCGAAAAGGATCTGTAAGTGGAAGGGTAGCTCCGTAAAGATTGTTGACATCACTTGCTTTAACAGTAACAGGAATTAGAACTCAGTGCAACCACTATTCTCTGTACATGCAGAAATACTAATACAACAACACTACTACTATTACTACTGCTGCTGATTAATAATAATCTTTGAAATTAATCTATTTTACTAGTCACATTGGGCGGAGTGGTGGCTCTGAGGATATTGATCTGCACTGGTAATCGGAAGGTTGCAAGTTCGAATCCCATAAATGCCAAATAGGACTCTGCTCTATTGGGCCCTTGAGCAAGGCCCTTAACCTGTAATTGCTCCCTGCATGTAGGCCTTCCAACCTGCAGGGAAAAACTTGAGGGTTGGTGGCAGAATTGGCACTCCAGCCACCATAAAAAGCCTCACACTGGTTTCATTCCATCTGAACTAGTGTGGTGCAGAGGTGTCACATGTTACATGGCTGCACTTGTGTCCTAATCTGGATCCTAAGTTAGTTTGTCGTGTGGTGGGTGCAGCAATGCGCTGTATCAGCATGTGCTCCTAACTTCTCTCTCTCTCTAGGCACATTTCTGAATTTTTCAAATCTACCTTTTTCCAATAATAAAAATAGGAAAACTACAATTTTTCACTAAAACAAAAAAAGTTAATTCATGCATTTCTCAAGTAAAAATTACTACTTTGCCTAAAAGGAAAGAAGGTTAAAGCTACAACATTTCAGTTGTATAGCCATCATCAGGTGTTTAACTGAAAAGGAAACAGCAGGTAACGTGTATAGGGAGATGGAGAAGGGAGCAAAGCCAAGGAGGATGAAAGAGAAAAGGTAAAGTGAGAAAGATGAAGGAGGAAGGTGAAGTGAGAAAGATGAAGGGAGAAATAAAAAAATCAGTTGGTCATTAACATCTCGAGAAATATGCATGAATGAGTTTAGCTTCTTCTGGTTTTCCAGGAAATGTGTCTTTGAAGCCCTGTGAAAGAACACAAACAGAAAGATCAGTGTGGATATGATCAAGGGATGCAAAGTGTTCTATAACTTTCTTTCCTGTTCAGCGATGAAATAACATTTACTATTTTTATTTCTTGGAAGGCGCATGCTGATGTATTCATAAGTTGCTCAGATTGTCAAGTCTGCAAGTTCGGTCACTTTTTCAAAATGCAGTGCAGTGGAACTGCTGACTCTTAACATTGGCTTCCATTTAGGTTTAGAGCCAATTTTGAAATTCTCCTTCTAACATGGTTATAAATATAAATAGTTACTGTTCTTTTCATTGAACAGAAATGATTGTATATACAATATTTTCCAGAGTTTATATTGGAATAATAAGATGTTGATTTGCCAAAAAATTCTAGGATAAATAAACCTAATGTGGCATTTAGCCTTAAGCTGCTGGATCCCACAGACTTGAATGATCTACAGGCTATAATGATCTGCCTGTTCCTATAAGTAATGCTAAATTACAGTAGTTGCAGTATCGTAAATGGAGATTGAAGACTCTAATCTAGCCTACACTTTTAGGGACATTAATGGGGATGTTTATACTGCATCCACAAATGTTAGATATCCTTCTAAAAATAAAGTTCAGCTATCATTATCCTTGACCATTATGTTGCCCTTTTTGGGATAATTTTAACAAAGGTGGCAATGGAATAAGATATCTGATTAATTGTGAGCCATAGCTATCGAAGTTTACCCACACAGCATTACACAAGCTATACAGTTTGTACAGCTGTTGACTTGAGCTCATGGTTCACTATATTCTAGAACACCTAGGAGAGAAGGGGTAGCCAGTTTGCCTGAGTAAACAGAACTGTAACTTTACCTGTTCTGAAGGATCATGAACCACTTAGAGGTTAGTTTCTTCAGGTGAAGTTAAATAGACTTTTTATTTTCCTATCCATCATTGTCAACTGGTCATATCTTTTGTAAGCTGAAACATCTTTAAAAATTACTTTAATTACATTAAGGCCAGTGACATTGATATCTGTATGATCATTTATTCAGCTAGATACTGTAAGTGTTATGTAAATTTTATATAATCCGATACAGTCCTCTTACTGCACCACATTTGTAAATCTGTGGATGCACTCTTTGCCTGTATTCAGTGAAGAGCTCTCTATAAAAATAAACGGAATAAAATCATTTTTAGCAGAGTCGCTTGCACAGAAGAGGAATAATAGCAGCAGGCCTCAGAAAACTGCACCAAAATAAGTAATGGATCCAAAAATTGTGCATAAGGCACAAGGATACTTTGAGGGAAACGCCATTTGATAGTTTACATAAGAATTGCAAAAAATGGGCAATGGAAGCAGATTTTCCACACAAAATTAGGAAGATTTGTTAATGGACATGATCACTTCCCAAGGTCAACAAAGCTTTCTATATATAGAAAAAAATAAATAGTTTGACTATCATTATGACTCTTAGTATAGCGACAATCAAGCTCATCCAATGCATACTTCAAAATCCGGTGGGGTGATGTGAAGTGTTTAAGTATATTTAATTTAGAAGGGAAACTGCGTTGTGAATATATAGTATGCTATCTCTGTCAAAAAAGTAAATAACCTACTTGTTAGAATGGCAGCTCCAAAGGGAATAACTCTGATCAGCAAGGTGTTTTGGTTTGATAGGCCACTCAGTTCTAATATGGGTAAAACAATATGCAGGAGACTACTAGGTAGGGTTGTTAAGTAGTTTAGGAAATTTGCTGTCTTATTTTTGGAATGCATTTATACAGATACTTATCTATATATATAAAAGCCAAATACCACTGACTCACTCATCACAAAAACTCCCGAACCATGAAAACCTTGAAATTTAGAATGTAGGTTACCCTTGGCCCATATGTGCTTGCTAAGAAACGGTTTTAAAAATTTCGTGGTCCAAGTGCGAAATTTCTTATAGTTTTTTAGACCCGTTTGTATGTCTGTCTGCTTTTCACGAGAGAACTACTTAACAGATTTAGATCAGGTTTTTTTCTATAATTTGCTTGAAAATTCCGGTTGATTTTGCGACTTTCTCATCGAACTAAGTATCACACTTCGTTTGCGGTAACGATTTATTAGCGTGAATCCAAGAGAGCCTCATCAGGCTGTGGGTAGGGGGGCGGGGCCCTCATCACTCACATATCTGCCTCGGGACGTAACCTTAACTCTGCTTAGTTAATGAACGAGAGAACTACTTAACAGATTTAGATTTAGAAATATTAATGAGTGAAGGATGCAGGACAAATGGCTGGGGTGGGTTATGCAGCTAGTGTGTTGCTAGATTAGCTATAGTGTCTTCTTCTAATAACTTTTTAAGCAAAGAGCAAAACCTACAGATTATTGTGTGGATTTCTTAAAGGTAACTCAACAACATTACAACACTGATGCATGCATTTTGCAGATGTTAATTTAAATGGTTACTTGAGGATGAGACTCATAAACATGCCATGAAATGAGAGACAGAGGCTGGTGTTGATGTGTAAGGAACCTCAGTGTGAAATTACGTGTGGCCATGATTAAAGTGTCTAATAGCAGTGATCCAGAGTTTAAATGATAGAGAATATGTCTCCCGGCTTATTGCATTGATTAGAGCTAACTCACAGAGACAATGCATATTTATTATGTATGGGCTCAGGTCTCAACAGGCCCTCCAGAAAGGTAGATATATTGAGATTCACCACTCTCTAACTTCATTCAGAATTATTCGGTTGATTTTAGATCTTTAACTTCTAATTGTAGAGGCTTTTTACTCTATTTGAAAAATAATATTTCCTCTCTTTCAGCTCATTTCTGCAAAGATAGATATTGCATTCAAGGTCTCACTTGTTTTCCAGAACAGATGGTTTGAAATCACCCTGTGCTGATTCAACACATTTTTTTGGATCTGTTAGTTCAATAACAGACATAAGATGAATTAAAAAAATGTATCAGTTCATCATGAAAAATTTTTGAAACAATCAGGCTTTTCTGTGTGAAGTAATACTTTTTCAGGGAGTCAAGGACTAAAACCATGACATTCTGAGGTGTTAACAATTTAGTGCGTGTGAGTTGAAAGAAAAACAAATAAATTGCAAGATTTTGCAACATGTGCTGGACGTGTTTGAGAGAAAAAGGCAACTTTTGCACAGATTCATCATTTTTAGTTTAAAGACTGTTAGTGGATTCTGAATGGCTTTATGCCTCTGCATTTGAAAGCAGTCGCAGTTATTGATTTAGTGATGCAACTCCTGTGCTTAGTCAGTATTTAGGTCAGTGAAGTTAGACACTTGCTCAAGTAGGTCATAATGCATTGGTATATTATTTTCTAACATAAGATAAAGGGTCTTGATCTACACAGTATACTACATTAAAAATAAATTTACTCTCTTTTATATTCGATTTCTTCACTCCAGACTTTCTAGACTAGTTTCTATTATTGTATTGTGGGATAAGGCATTGCGCCCGAGGTAAAGAGTAATGCTTGATGGGAGGCCAGTTTTACCATAGCATGCTGACAGTCACTCATAATGTGCCACTTTATAATCAAGGAAAAACTTTAAAGTTAAAGGTTAAAAGGGAGAAATTAAAACATGATCGAAGGTGACACATGGAAACTCCTTATTTTGTCACTGTGAAGTGGCAACTTATTACTGTGCTACCATGCTGCCCTCAGTGCTTACTGATTTTTTTCTTCTATTCTTAATTCTTTTATTTGCCATTCTTAATTCAAGATCTGCCAAATGTCTTGGATTTTGCACAATCTATTAGCGAGCCTGAAAGATAAAGCAATAATGCATGTATGAAAAATGCTAATTGAAACAAAAACAAGTGCTCTGTAAATTGACTTTGACTTATATTCAAAGAAAAAATGTATAAAGACAAGGTATTTCATGTTTTACCTGACCACTACATTGTTTTTGAACATATGCATTTATTCTTATATTTTTGCCAGCAACACATTCCAAAATATTTGGGACAGCAGTGGTTTGGGAATAACATTGCTGCGACATGTTGAAATAGCAAGGTGATGTAAAACATGTGAGGCAATTCTATTACAGTATGCAAGGACCCTCCAAAAGAGTGCCTAGTCCTTCAAGAGCAAGGATGGGTCAAGGCTTGCCAATCTGCCATCAGTGAATCAGAAGAATTTTGGGCATTTCACCTTCTACAGTGCACATAATCAATTAAGAAGATCCACAGAATCCAGTCAGATCTTGCATAAAGGGCAAGGCAGACAAACCACTGAATGTGTGTGATCTCTGATCTCTCAGATGTCACTGTCCTAAAGACCATCATGCATCTGTAATGGGTATCATGACATGGATTTAGGAAACCTTTATCAGTCCATCCCATTTGCTTCTGCATCTACAGATCCAGGTTAAAGCTTTGCTATGTAAAGCAGGAGCAATATATCAACACTGTCAAAGTCTGTGGGCTCAGTCTCATCTGAGATAGAAAGTAGTACAGTAGAAACATGTTTTGTGGCCCAATGAGTCACCATTTCAAATAGTCGTGTTCTCCATGCCAAAGAATTGAAGGACCATCCAAGCTGTTATGAGTGTCAGGGTCATAACCCAGGATCTGTCATGGTATGGGCTTCTTTCAATGCCAATGTCATAGGTAACATGCACATTTGTGAAGGTACCATTAGTGAAGACAGATATGTAAAAAATGTAAAACAAAACATGCTGCTATCTCTGTCTTTTACAGGAATGTCCCTGCAGTTCCAATCAGGACAATGCCAAAAGACATTCTGGATTACAAGTACAAGGCTGTATCAGCAGAGGGTTCTGGTACTAGGTTGGCTTCCCTGCAGTCCTGACCCCTCCCTGAGTGAGAATGAATGGTGAATTATGAAGTGCAAAATATGAAAAGAACACCCCATACAATTGCTCAGCTGAAGACCTGCAAAATGGAATAATGGGAGAAATTCTGCTTAAACTTAACCAACATAAGGCTTCAGTGCCTAAGCGCTTAATAGTAAGTATTATTAAAAGAAATGGTGATGTTAAACAGTGGGAAACTCTCAACTGTCCCTACTTTTGTGAAGTATGTTGCAGTCATCTGATTTTACGTGACTGTATTTTTTCAAAAAAACTATTAAATTTACAAGGTAAAAAATGAAATGATGTGTTGTTGTAGTGTTTTCAATATAGTACAGGCTAAAAAGAATGAACAAATCACACCTTTTTGTTTTTATTAGCATTTTCCATACTGTTACAACTTTTTTGGAATTGGGTTTGTAGATTAAAAATTATTTAAGTGCTGCTTTTGGAAAACATATCTACATGAGCGTAGTCAAATTATTATCCTGTGCCGGGCAGCTCGTGGGAAGAGGAGTGTAAGGGACCTGATGGCTACCCACATCAATGACATCTGAGAATGTAAGGAACTCTGGGAAATGTAAAGTGGGATAAATCATATAGTTCCATACTCAGCTGGTGGCATTGTGATCACTGAGCCCTAAGGAGCTCATTTTCACTTTATCAGAGGAGCTGCTAGGCCAAAGATGGAAAAGGCAAAGATCCAGAGTGAGGATGAAAGTTACAAGGTCATCCGAAGATGGAAGAGGCAAAGGTCCGGAACAAAGATAAAAGTAGGTTGGAAAACATATAATGACAAATGTTCGATTGCTTTTATGTAAGTTGTATGAACTGTTATATTTAATAGCAAGTTATGACAAGTACAGGTACTGTGACTCTTTGAGAACTGCAGGGAACTGGATCAAACATTTTATTTCCGATGCAATTTTAATGCAGCATGGGTTTCACTGGACGGTGAAAAAAGGATACCTGGAGATGTATGTAAATGAGCAACAGCAAGGAGCCTAGAACAGTTAAAACTAAATGTGTGATCCAGGCATTGAAATTCAAACTGAATTTGTCTAAGTTACTGCCCAGTGAGATAAGTTATATCATTCTGGCTGACATGACAACAAATGATTATCTCTTTTAATAATATTGTAATGATGAATCATTCTGAATGCAGGTAACTTCAAACAAGGTAACAGATGTCTATCGGCATGTTTTATTCGTGGACACTATAAGCTAATATAAACCTGTAGTGGTGTGGAGCCGCTAAAATTCACACCGTTGAAGAGACAGTGATTTATTTATTTTTTTGTTAGAGATTCCAGAGACATCTACCAGGCTTGGCAAAATCTGTAGTGGTCCGGTTCCGCTAAGATTCACACCGTCGAAGAGATGATGATTTATAGATTTTTTTGGTTGAGATTCCAGGGCCCGACCCACACACACTCACAAGCAGAGACACAAAACCAAAAAATGAATACATAAATAATATATTAAATAAAAACCCAATACACAACAACAACAATCAGACAAACCTCCCCTTTCCCCTACGGAGATACAATTGTAACATAACAATGAACAACAACAATAAACACAACAATGCCCTTATACAGTGCAATACAGCAAAAGCAGGTGAAATGGTATGGTGTGAAGTTGAGAATCCCAAGAACAGCTTCGTAAAAAATGAGTGAAACAGTCCTACTGGAAGTCCTGAGCGGCGAGGGGTGAGCTTTCCAGGAGCGCTCCTTTTGAAGACGTACGACGATAAATCCATCACTATACACACGACAGGCAGGCACAAGACAGTCCATTCATTCTATCAGGGCACAAATGACTTTTCACACAACACGTTGGACAAGATACACAAAAACACTGATCTCCCGTTGCTACGTTAGGTCCCCCTTTTCAACTTTTCCACTGGCCTCTTTCATCCCCAGCAGCCCCTACTTCTGTTTCAGTCATCCTATGCTGGTAATAACCCTCGGGCTGCTGGGAAATGGAATTCTTCCCATGGTTGAACTGCTACAAACCCATGGTACAATCTGAGAAGGTCTGACCTACTCTTACTTCCACCTATAACCCTGTTATTGACAGCAGCTGTTATCAAAACTAGAAGCTCTCATATATGTATGGAGGGTTGTTGTTGGTTTCTTTTTATTCATTTATTTTATTGTTTTTTTGGTTCTGTAACCAGCCCTTGATCTGTCATCATTATACTGTATCACCATGCCCATTCATGCAAACACTTCAATTTACACAGGGCCAGTTCAATTAACCTTACACGCAAGAAGCAATGAACAAACCAGCCAAGTTTCATTTTGCATATAGTTTCTGAAAATTGCCGTTAATGTTCATTTTGCATTTAATTTCACAACTGCAAAGCATGAAACAAGCTAAAAAAGAGTTATTGTGGTTTTTAAAGTGTTTTGGGGCAGAAATCAAGGAATGTTGCTCCCAAAGGGTTATCCTAGTACCAACCAGTCTTCAAGAAAATCAAACAGGATGTAGTTGTAGAGAGACCTGAAAACCAGTAAGAGCTCACTCTGAAGTACAATGCATGCAGTGCTACCACAAGTGAACAGGGAGAGCACATTTTTTGGACCTTAGAAACAAAAGAGGGGCTTGTCTGTCTGATACCTCATCTTTTCGGTACCATAACAGAATGAAAAAAAGAAAATTATAGGCTGACGTCTCTTCTGCTACTCGGCTGTAGCTGGACTGTATAATCAAGAGCAGGTTATTGGCTATCAGAAAAAGGGGGAAGCTTGAGATACTTTGGAAATGCAAAAGTGAGTTCAATATCACACAAATCATTTTGCTCATCACTATGCACAACTCTTTGGTGATTTGGGAGAACATCTGGAATACCTGGGGAAAAGCCTACATAAACATAGGGAAAACATACAGGCTCCAATTAGACAATAACCAGACATGGGATTTGTTTTTTTTTTGTTTTTTTATTTTATTAATTTTATTACAATCCATACATAGCAATCAAGTTTTTACAAAAAAAGAATTATGTTAAGAACAGATCGATCCCCACCCCTGAGAGAGAGAGCAAGCCAAACGGTGTAAAATTTAAGGCTTGTAAACATACCTAAGTTAATAAATTCTCTGTGCTTTATAAACTTATTTTAAAATATTACTGATTAGATCCTGCCATGATTTGAAAAAAGTCTGTACGGATCCTCTAACTGAGTATTTGATTTTTTCCAATTTCAAATAATATAACACATCGGTTTCCCACTGACTTAAAAGAGGAGAGTTTGGGTTCTTCCAGTTTATCAGAATAAGTCTGCGTGCCAACAGTGTAGTGAATGCAATCACAATTTGTTTGTCCTTCTCCACTTTAAGCCCCTCTGGAAGAACCCCAAACACAGCTGTTAATGGGTTAGGAGGGATTGTGAGTCCAAGGCTGTCTGAGAGGTAATTAAAAATTTTTGTCCAGAATAATGTTAATTTGGAGCAGGCCCAGAACATGTGACCTAGTGAGGCTGGGGCTTGGTTGCAACGTTCGCAGGTTGGATCATGCCCTGGAAACATTTTGGAGAGTTTTAGTCGAGACAGATGTGCTCGATATATAATTTTGAGTTGTATAATTGTATGCTTTGCGCATATGGAGCTCGAGTGAATTCTCTGCATTGCTACTTTCCACTCCTTTTCTGATATATTAATTGAGAGATCTTTTTCCCAGTGTCCTCTTGGATCTTTGAAAGCAAGGGATTGTAAAATGATCCAGACATGGGATTTGAACCCAGGATTGCGGATTCATGAGGCAGCAGCGCTTACTACTATGACAGTGTGAGCTTTTCTTACATTTAACTTCAATATTGAAAAAACAAAAATATATTCTTTTTAAAAACTTCCAAAAGAAGCAAAGTGTCAGTAATTAGATACATTCAGTATATCATCTCCACTTTTCAAACCTCACCCTTAACAGTTTTTAAGATATATTTGAGTGTTGTGTTTAACTCCACCATTGACAGCTTTACAGTCCTCTGCTTGCCCAGTCTGGTCAGCGTCTTTCACCTGTTGCCATTCTCTCTGTGTGGTGTTTGGCAGGTATTTCATTCTAAATACATTCATGTTAGATGGATTGGTTACTCTAAAATGACCCATTGTAGATGTGTATGTGAATGTACCCTATGGTGTCCCATTCAGGACTGGTTCTAGTCTTCTGCTCAGTCCTGCTAGAATATCTCCCAGTCTCCCACAGATCATAAATGTGAAAAAGTAAGTTTGGAAAATTAAAGAATGAATGTATAATTTATAAGCAGTTTCTTAAGGAGCGATAAAGAAATCACTTTTGAGAAGGACTTGGTGAAATTTGTTTTCACAAATTCCAAATTTAAGGAAATCACTGGAATCAGCATTTATTTCAAATGTAGTGCACAATGCACTTCGGTTGGCAGCAGCAAAGCAGAACAATGCTCCAATATCAATGAAAAAAGTAAAAGTGCACATGACATTAACATTCACGCTTGTTTTTGACAGATTAAAGACCCACACTGCAAAAAAAGAAACCTAAGCAAGTGGAAAAGAATTTATATATCATGACAGTAAACCTTGTTTTCCTTATTATAAGAATTATCGACTTAGCCCTAATTTATGATTATTTAGCTTACTTTAAAATCTTGTCAAGTGAATTTTGCTTACCCCAGTGGCAGATTTGTTTGCTAAATAAAAGCAAAACAACTCCAAATTAAAGTCTTTTGTCCAGTTTTTGCATACACATTCTTTGCAGTCCACTATAAACTAATGTAATGATTACAGTAGAGGTTGTACACAATAATGTTCCAAAATGTATATCCTTTCCTTGATTTGTTATAGCAATGCATAAAATGAACACACTGCCCAGAAACAGCATAACAACAAAACAGTATCAGCTCCAAAGCATGGCAGCCTATTGTCTATTATACTGTATTCACATCCAATAGTTAAGCTCTGCCAGTTCCCTTCCTGACAACAGCTTCCTTTAGTCACTTTTTAAAACATGTCCAATTGTTTATAATGCATCTAATAGATAAAATTCAATGGGAATTGGCATTGATTTTTAGAACAATAAAGCACTGCTTGGTGTGATGTTGCCTTTATTATTTCCCTCTCACACTGGGCCAATATACAGAAAAAACATGAAAATCCTGAATATAATAGAAGACCATTCACCCCAGCACCCAACTCAGAGAACAGGAAAGTGTCTGAGGCTGTTTTTAAAACTCAACTAACAAATAATGTCCTTAAATGACATTAGGCAGGCCACAGATGTCATATTTAAATGCAATTCCAATGTGTGATAGCCATGTCTGACACTTTGTGTTAACTAATGATGCCCCACTGCACTTCCTCATAAAAATATAGATGTACAGTTGTTATTTTATATTGCATATACAGTAAATGTGGCATTTCCATACACACTACAATGGAAACAAGGGGGAAAAAACAAAATATACAGCTAAATAAAGAATTGTTTAGAGGGTCAGCTGAAGGAAATTTTATTTGTAAAGCCTTTCCTTATTTTAATTTTAATATTCATTTGCTCCACTAAAATATTAGTCCAGATGTGCCTGATACAACCACACAACACCAACCTTTACTTAATCTCTAATAATATAAGCCTATAAGTAAAAGGATTATTGCGGTCAAATAAGGCACTGCAGGTTGCCATACAAAAATGTTGGGGTGCCAACCCAGTCATCCCTGTTTAATTCAGTCACAAAACAAAACAAAAGAATTGCTATGTGTGCCACTACAAGCAACAAAAGGAAAAGAACTGAAGCAAAGAAAGTTGTTTGGCTGTGATAATGTCATCTATTACATTTTAGGGTGCTCCGTTTTATGGTGCAGTCAGTTTGGAGCTGACAGCCTCCTTCCAGCAGCAGCTGGCTTTGAAGGCGTGAGACTAGAAGGGGCAGAGTCCATTGCTCTCACTGGGCACCTTCTAGGTGCTGCAGAGGGAAGAAAAGAGGAGAAGGTTAGGTTGAGCGCCACCTCTCGAGTTAGAGTGGTAGTACCTGCTTCAGATGAGCCCGGTGGGTGATCCACAGACACGCATGCGTGACATCAGGTACCAAAAGACCACACCTTCTGCCATGTTCTGAGGAAAGTCAGCCCCCTTTACAACTGGATGTTTGGGTGCTCTTGTACGTTCAGCAGCCCAGTACTTGGCAATTATACACACAACCTGCACAAACGTGGTTATATGTTCCTTATTTTTCCTAAAATTTGTGGTTCACAACATATGGCATAAGGGAGGCCTGCTAAAGCTGGATACAGAAGCATATTTCAAGCTTTTCCACCTATAGTCACCATGCCAATGTTCACATTGCAGCTCATTTTTGATTCTATTTATTTATATTCGACACAGATCTGATCCATTTAGTGAAATGTACAAAAAAATTCAATAAGAGCTTTTCAGAATAATTTTAGATCACTCTAATATTTGGCACTAAATACCATATACACACATATGCAATTTACTGTAAATATGACCTACATCTGAACACTTGAATTAAAATTGTCTGGAGATTTATACCCCATAACTAATTTTCTATCAATGTTTGTCATATCTGTGAATTAAAAATCAAGCTTCAATATATCACCAGCATGTCAAATGACAGAAAGCAAGGTGGCGTACCTAGTAAGCATTTGGGGCCACAGACACCCCAGTTGCTACAGGTGTTATGATGGACATGGTATGGCTCAAGCCTTATATTTTTTTCATAGCATCTTGACATAAGTGACAGGACTCTTGACCAATCAACAAGAATAGGGAAGGTCTTCAATTGAAAAGTTTGATCCTGTGAAAACTCATTTCTTCTGCTGACACTGTTCTGACTTCCCATAAGTATTTATTTAACAATGTTTTAGCAAAAAATACATGTATTTTGTCTGTTGTGAGCATATAACTTAGTGACTTGATGTGTGGATTATGAGACAGAGGTAACATAAGATTTTTCACTTTTATATTGCTTACTGTGGTCCAGCATTGGTCTCCATGGATCTATCAGAAAATGTATTATTTCCATTCTGCATTAAAACATCAATCCATCTACGATATATACTCATTGTGACAGTAGGGGGCAGTATCGCTCCCTTGAACACTCAGGTACCACGCCAAATACCAGGTAAAAGTGCTACAATAAATATTTTTATTATAATAATGTGCACTAAGCACCTACCACTCTCCACTATTCATTAATAAAACAATCACAAATACAATAACCAATCCTCTGACTCCCAGACATGTTGCCACCCTTCCACCCAGCTCAGCTCATTGTCTGGGAGTTCCCAGGGTCCTTTTATAGTTCCCGACCCGGAAGTGTTCTCATCTTTTAGTCCATAATTCCTTATCACTTCTGGGTCAGATAAAAGTCCTTTTTTCTCACCCCGGAAGTACATCATTCCTTCAGTTCATATGACTTGGAAGTACTTCCGGGGCATAGGGCAAATAACATTCCCCAAGCCTCCCTATAGCGGCTCCTGGTGGCCCCCATGGTATCCAGCAGGGCTGTCCATAAAAACTACAATTTCCATGAGGCTCCGCTGGAATTCGGAGACCTTCCATGCCGCTGTGAGGGCTCCCTCTGGCGGCCTGGGGGTATTGGCCTGGATACAAAACCAGCCATGGACCACATCATGTATAAGTCGGGTCTTGAAACTCGAAAAATCAATCATAAAATCAGACCCCGATTTATACGCCCATTCAAAAATGTGACACTTAAATTTTTTTTTCACATCTTCTTGCCTCCTCCAATCTCGCATGAGTTTCTCATACGCATCAAATTTTGTTGCAGCAGCACAGTTACCAATTTCTTTCTCTGCTTCAATGACGTTTAATTTAAAACCAGCTTCATATTTTCTTCTGATCGAACGCTCCATCGTAGATAAGGGATGCTCTTGCAATAAAGGTGTATGAGGCTGTAAGATACAAAAAACACAAATCAGTGCAAACGTTGCTTTGGAATAGTTCAGGTATTACCGTGTGGTCACATAGGCACAGTAGAGAGAGAGAGAGGTTAGGAGCATGTGCTGATACAGCGAATTGCTGCATCCACATAGACAAAAAATGAAGTGCACTCCGTGGTTACTCTCTCAGGTGGGCGTTAGCATATCATAATCTCTTGGACCAATAGCGTGAGTTTTTCGCATTCAACTTATACAACCGTCATTATAAAATACCAGAAATTATACAGTAAAATCAAGACCAAACTTCTCCGCAGTAGAATTTATCCGCAAGTATATACGGTATGTCATAGCAGCAGCTATAATCTTTAATTTTCTGTTTCTCTTCCTTGACATTGTAAGCTAATGAGTTTGAAGACACCCGACACTGAAAATAACATGAAGCAGCAAAGCAACTGCATTCTGTTAGTGTTCATGGTGACCTATTCAGTCCCACCTGACCGAAAAATTAGGTTTTGGTAATTTTTGCATTTGAGGCACATTCAGGGCAGATATCTGTTGTGGAGGACTGCCGGCTTCTCATGCCGGTCCTCACCCCCAGGCCGCCAGGAGGAGCCCTCCCGACAGCAGGATAGTGCCCCGAGGTCCAGCAGGGCCTCATGGACTTTGTAGTATTTATACACAGCCCTGCTGGATACCTTGGGGGCCACCAGGAGTCGCTGTGGGGGAGCTTATGGGCTCTTTTGTGCCTTATGACCCGGGGGTACGTCACGGTCATGTGACGGGAAGGAACGACGTGCTCACGGGTTGTAGTAAAAGACTGATTGCCCTGACCCGGAAGGAATAAAGAACTGTGGACTGCTGGGACAGGAACACCTCCGGGTCAGGGGCTATAAAAGGACGATGCCTCAGTCCAGACACTGAGCTGTGCTGGGTGGGAGAGGAGCAAAGTGTCTGGGCGAGGAGGAGTGATTATTGCAGTTAGTGGATTGTTTATTTAGTAGTGAAATATATGAGTAGTGTGGAGGGTGCATTTGTGCATGTTCTGTGAAGAAATAAAGAAGTCATGGACTTTTACCTGGTGTCTGGAGTTGTACCTGAGGGTTCAAGGGTGCACTAGCGCCCCCTACTGCCCCACTGTATACACATTTACATCAGATGTAAAACATTTGCAAAATTATTTTCAATAGTTGTACAAAATAATATATGGATATGGGCCAAAAAACAGAACTGAGTCACATTTAGCTGCAATGTGATTTAGAGTTTCCTTTTTAATTTGATGCTATACTGTGGTTTTATTTTTTCTGTATAAAGCGTTGCAACAATGTATACTCTGAACGATTCTTCTCCATTTTCTAATCTAACTACTTCATTTTAATGACGGTGGGAACCTCTCCTGATAGCACCAGGCATAAGGCATGAATAACTCCCTAATGGGGTGCCAGTCCATTGCACTGGATATTTTTACACACTTACACTCACTTATTTTGGGTCAATTTAACTTAAGGAAAACTGAAAAAATTGGACTGCCTCAAGAAAAAACAACACAGACACAGGAGAGACATGCAAATTTTGTGTAGATAGTAAGTTGGAATTTTAACCTTGTCCCCTGGAGCTTTGAGGGCAACCACAGGTTCTAGCTGCTATGAAAGAGGTTATGTAAAATAAAGATGGATTAAATAACTTCTATGCTGCTATCCCTATGTGAAGAAACCACACATAAAATCAGTATGTTGTCAATTACAGTACACGGAGACATATCCTTGAGAACAGACTTTAAGTAGAAGATCTTATTGATTCTTTTTTAAAAAGGCACAATGGATGATCATTGGTCACAATGCAAAGCTGAAATAAAAAAGTCAAAACCTGCAAGTCAGCACTTCATCTGGGGGTTGGCAGTGCCTCAATGTCTGTGAAAGAGGCCCATTTCAACAGAGAAGTGAAACTGACTATGTGATTACTTCTCTGCCAGGTCACAGTTTAACATTTTCATGTGCTGCCTCTGTCTGGTGTTGCAAACATCAATTAATTATTAAACTAGCTTGTTCCAGATACACCTCAAATCTATTATTGGTTATACAGAAGTCTTATAGAAACATGTATTTTAAAATGAAATATGTGGCTATCTTCAGATTGCAGGAGTGAACACAGATTAGATGCCTTAATTAGCAGAAGAAAAATGCTGATGAACTTTCCTTTAAGGTACATGCAAGACTACACATACATTAAAAAAGTTAGGCCATAATGAATGAAAGTCATTAGCGGATGTAGGAGGAATAAGAGCTATCTAAGATATTAATAGAACAAAGTGGGTGTAAGAAAGTCTAATGATATCTACGTGCCTGACGCCTTTGCCATGAGCGCAAGAGTGAGAGGACAACAAAGCAGCCTAGATACCCTGATCACGATTATGACACTCTGCAGTATATTGTCCACTTTCTAGAGGCAGTTTATCCTCTATTAAAACAGGAGGGATTTGCAGTTTATTTGGAGCTGTTTTAGTTTACCTTTGAATAAAAATAGCAAGTGTGCTTCAATGTAACGAGTATTGAAGCCTTGCAGAATGCAAAGTGATATAAAACAATGATTTGCAAAGTCTGCTAGTGGTCAATAACCTCTGAAAAGCTCTATGTTTCCATAACAAAAATGGATACAATTAAATATTGATTAAAGTCAAATGATATTTACAATTATGTTTGAATGGAGCATACCCATATGTTTGTACTTGCTGTGCCTTTTATAGTAATAGCTACAGTACATTTAATTCCATCCATCCTGTTTTTCTCATCACCTTATTCAGTTCAAAAGCAATATGGCAATATAGTGTAGGACAGGAAATAACTCTGAGTCATACTTCACGCTCAATTACACCCAGACAAACTAAAATCACTTATTAATTAAACATAATTCCTGGGATGTGGTAGGAAAACTGTTGAATATGCCCCCAGTTGAGGGGGTTAGCATTTCGCTACTGTTGTTTAGAACCGCCTTCAACACAGCTTGCCTTCTAGACTCATTACTGAAAATCTCCTAAAGGCTGCCTGAGTTTTTCCTGTCCTTCTATGAATTAAGTTTGTACAGAAAATCAGTGGATAGATGGGGGATTTAATACAAATACGCAAATTATTTTCTCTTTGGCAGTAGAAAGGCTAGAATTTTTTATTTTTTTAATTTCTGAACTTTTGTCCCATTATACATATTTGCATACTTTGTAAACACACATACTGTGTACATTATGGATTTTTCTCCCTTCCTGATTTTCACTGGTATTATTAAACTTATCTTCCTCGTGACCCTGAACCTGTTTAAGCTGTCAACTTTTTCTTAATTCTGAAGAGTGATCGAGATTCCATTCCCAATTGGTCCTCCATCCTTCAGATTTTCCAGACAAGATTGGCAATTATAAAAATGAATTTGTTCCCCAGAATTCATTTCTATAGCACTACGCTCACTCTCCCCTTCTCTGTTAAGTCACTTGATTCTTCATTCATTTTGGTTCACAAGAACCATCTATCATCAAATGCTCTACACTGAACTGTAACCGGTCAGATGGGGGTGTCTCCTCCCTGACATTGAATTATACCATCACACGTTTACCCTCAGGCCAATCTGGAGCTGTGACAGCCTTCTCCAGCATGTCCCTGGCTTATGATAGGAACAAAATACGTCTACCCACATTACCGTGACTCTCTACCATTTTCTTTCTAATAATTTAAAGTTCCTCTCTGCTATTGTTGTCGCTGTAATCTTGTTTGACCTTCAGATGTGAAGATGTGTTGAGAAACTGATGGCAGTATTAATATGTGTGGCTGATTTTAGAGAATCAGGCCACAATCAGGACTAACAGAGATGGCAGATTACATGGGATTCTTAAACACTGAGAACCGATCAGCTTTACTTGAAACAACTGGTTTCTTTAGATTTGAGACAATCACAGCCCAATAACCTTTGATGAAGATACTTGAAAATGATGCAGACAGCTTTCTGCTTTAGATTTTGGACAGCCACATCCTGATCACAACTACAGTAATGGAGTCGGCTAGATGCTTTGTCAAACTCTACTAGAATCTTTGGAGACATCTGCCTGCTCCAGTCACCAATATACCAAAATATAATCAGCATCAACAGATATGTCTGGAAGAGCAGCGTTGCTGATAGTAAAACTCTGATCTGCATTATTAGGGATAAATGGTTAGTTTAGATTTTTTTTTTTTTGTCACAGAACATTCAGTATCACCAGAGAGATGGCTGACTGATTATGGGTGAAAATCCATTCAGCATCTCTGGTGAAATTTGGTAAGTTCTGATACCTGAAAGTTATATCCTGATAAGCACAGATGGAGGTGATTGAATTTTTTTGGATTCTGGGGGATCCAGTCCTAATCTGTATTGACTAAGATGGCTAGCTACTTCTCACCTTCCCAGCATTACTGGAGATGAATGACTGTTTCAGATTTCTGCCAGTCACACTATAGTCAATAATATTTGAGATAATCAACTTTTTTATGTTCCTTAGGTTTCAAATTTACAGCAACATGGGCTCACTGGGGAGGATTATTAAATACATTGTGACAGATGGCCAGAGCCATTACCCAGCCAGGATGCCGGCTGGGAGAAAGGACCAAGTGAGAGACTGTATTTAGACATTATCTACCCTGAGACATTAGAGGGTAGCACCCCTGGGTTGCTACAGCACCATGAATCCCTGCAGGGCATGCTGGGAGTTGTAGTTTGGAGCAACCCTGTTGGGTTCCGTGTGCATTGCCACAAGGTGCTGCAGGTGCAGCTGAATCCTTAGTGAAATCACTTTTGCCACACCCGGAAGTGCAGCCACAAAAAGGTCAAGAAATACCTGGAGCACTTCTGGGCGCACTATAAAAGGAGCCGCCTTACCATCAGTCAAGGAACCAGAGTTGGGAGGTGGAGGACAAAGCTTGCAGGAGGAGGAGTGGAGACTGAGAGAAAGAAAGAGGAAGAAAGGACTGTGCGTTATTTGGTGTTTTGTACTGTGTTGTGTATTGTGGGTAAAAATAAACATCTCTCTATTTGAATTAAAGGTTTGCAATTTGGCAAGACTTGTGTCTCAGCCTGCCTGTGTCGGGGTTTAGGGAGTGGTACGCCCCCTGGTGGTCCACAACATTTATTCAATATTGTGTGCTGTCTTGAATACAATGTTACTTTTAAAGACATATACAGTACATTGTACATTTTATATGCTTACACAGTTCTGTTTTCATTAGCAAACATAAATACAATGACGCAGTAACATACTGCAACTAAAAATGAACTAGAACATTTGTGGAGACTGTGTGAGGTGAGAGCGTTGGTGACCTTGCTGCCTCTACTACTCAAAGCAGTAACCATACATTCCCTGTGGATAAATTATCATTGTTAGCCATACTTTTTACATTTTGCATTTTCCGTGACTTTAATTGTTAGGAAATCGCCAAAGTCATTTTCCTAGGCAAATGTACAAATCTTTTGCTTGGTATATCTATCAGCTGCCTTTGTTTCCTTTGTCATCTCCATACTTACAGTATAGTTGCCTTTGGTTGTCTGTCAGCAGCTTTTGCCTGAAATAGTGACATTGTCAGATGACTAGGGCCAGTGCTGCTATCTACATTTCCATTGCCATTTTAGTAGTAGTAGTAGTACTTGTATTATTCATGAATATGTGGCTTTTTTAATGATTCCAATTAATTTTATAGAGAAATTACATACACAGTATGTGGAAGTAGGCCAAGAACAATGGTTTTAGTTAGTGAATTCAATCAAGTGATAAGACATTAAAATAGGCTAACGATTTCTGCAAATAAACTTAGAGAAAAAATAGAAATATTTTGGAGATAGAGAATGATAGGCAGAATTAATCAGCGTGCATATCTAGTTTAAAGCTACAATACAGTATGCATAGAGAGAACTGGTGACAGTGAATGATGACATCTGACTGTGGGCAGAATGCCAGTGATGACTATAGCATCAAGCAACTGCATCATTCTGAGCGGAATATTATAAATTTCCCTAGATTTTTGTTTGAAAGTCCCCAGACTTTGGTAAGAGACATTACAAGTACTAAGGGACTGGCAAAAGATAAAATGGGGAATGTGCGTTAACAAGAGAAAATAATCTGACCTGAGCATTGTATGAGAAATAATGGAATATACAGTGTCTAACACATGACAGTTATGACCCAGTAAACCTTTTACTCATATTGCAAAAGTAAAAAATTAAATTGAGACTGTACAAGCAGGCAGAAACTACATTTTGTGTGGTGCATAATTAAAAATCCTTTATTTGTATTTACATTTATTTGCTTAGCAGACACTTTTATCCAAAGCAACTTACCAATGAGGTAAACAATTGAGTAACATTAGGCCAGGGCCTGTTTGTTCAGCAAGTGTAATAGGACAGGTAACAAAAGTTGATTGCCACAAGTGAAAAGATGTAATAACTCATACATTTACAATTACAGATTGGAATCAATAAAGCAGTTAAACAAATTAACCAAGAATATAAAATATTGCAGTATAAAGTTTTATTTTTTTCCTCTTTTCAATTAGACAGATATTTACAGAGCAGATGGCTCTTCAATCGCTTCTTAAATACATAGAGGGAGTCAGCAGTGCGGATAGAGGTGGGTAGCTCATTCCACCAACTTGGAACTACACAGGAAAAGAGTCTGGATTGAGACTTGATGCCAGATAGAAGTGGCATCACCAGACAGTGTTCACTGGCAGACCGGAGTGAACGAGAAGGAGTATAAGACTTCACCAGTGTCTCCGTATACTCAGATGCTGACCCACTGACTGCTCTGTAGGCAAGCCTCAGGGATTTGAACTTAATGTGTGCTGCTGCAGGGAGCCAATGTAGTGACCTGAAGAGAGGAATGACGTGTTCGTCTCATCTGGTTAAATACAAGATGTGCTGCTGCATTCTGGATCATCTGCAGTGACTTGATAGTACATATGGTTACTCCTGCCAGAAGTAAGTTACAGTAGACCAAATGTGACAAGACCAATGCCTGGACCTGAAGTTGTGCTGCATACTGTCAGATAAGGTCTGATTTTGCAGATGTTGTACAGCGTGAACCTCCATGAACGAGAAACAGTAGAAATGTGGTCAGAAAAAAATAGCTGCTCATTAATTACCACTCCTGACGGGTGGTAGCAATAGTGAGCTTAGCTGTACGTAGATGGAGAATTGAAAAGACTGGCTGGTCAGGATCACAAGAAGCTCAGTTTTTGCCAGGCTGATCTGTAGGTGATGGTCCTTCATCCAGGTTGAGATATCAGTAAGACATGCAGAGATTCTAGCCGATACCATATTGTCCTTCGGGTGAACAACAGGTACAGCTGTGTGTCATCAGCATAGCACTGATGAGAGAACCTGTAGGATTGGATAATGGAGCCCAGAGAGGTGGTTTACAAACAGAAGAGTAGAGGACCCAGCACCGACCCTTGGGGTACAACAGTGCATGACTGGTGTACTTTTGACAACCCAAAAAAGCTTAAGATCTTACATTGTCCATACCTGAGGGGATGAGGATTAGCCTCTGAGCCCATATTCCATACCAGTTGATCTCACATGCTGTCCGTGTAATTACACCCACTGCATTGTGTACTATCATGATCCATGATATCATAATTAGCAGCTCTCCTGTATCCCTCGAACAGCATATAATAGTCAACACAACACAAATTAAACTAAGAAAAGTAATAAATAGCATAAAACAGTACACAATGCACTCACCTGGCTAATAGTTGACAGTATTGAAGGACAAAGTGAGTAGACCTTCTTTCCTAAAACAGCAAATTTGACAGAAATGTAGAAAGTAAGCTGCCACCTGCCTGTCTACATTCTAGAAGAACACCTGAGTGGCTGAGCCGTTTAATATTTGGTCAGCTTGCTTGTGAATTTCATTTGATAAATACAGATGATAATCAAAGAAGAGCTGAAATCCCAGCAGAGATTTTCTGTTGTCATGACAATTGGGATTTTACCATATAACTCCTCATGAACCCTTTATTTAAATGTAGTGTCAGAAAATATAATAGAAGTCACAGATGTTAATTAAATATAGCCAAGAGAGTAGAAATTAATTGTAAAGTTGCAGGGTGTCACGCATGAGCGTTGGTGGAATCCCTCAAAGGCTCTGTTGAGGTATCTACTACACTGCCAGGACAAGAGAGTGTGCTGCCGCTAATCTACAGTATAGAGAGACTACCCAGTGAGATCACTTAGCCCCACCTCTTCCAGTTCTACCACCAAATATGCTGGGCGTTCCTAAAGGAATGGTCAGTTGGCCTAAGAGAGAGCCACGATTATGAGACAACCACATCTTTGTTATTTCTATTTTGCCCTAGGATGAGGAGAAGCGTCAAGATGCACTATTTACATTCAAGTTTTTTCTCTTTTTTTGTTGACATCTACAGACGAATAAAATGGACAATACTGCTGGTGTCCCAAAAATTCACCTGTTTAGAGTGTGTCATTGCTGCACCTGTCCACAAGGGATTACGCTAAATTCAAATGCAAAACCAGATTTTTCTTAATAAGAAGAGGGCTCCAAAACATTTTCTTTGTAAAGTTTTAAAGTCATGGTATCATAAAACTGTTTTATTTGTGACAAGATAAATTATAATTCATTCTAATGGTTTTCTCTTGTTTGTGTTCAAGATAACTTTTTCAGATAAACTTCAGGTTTTTTCAGACATTTGCCTAAATAGTGAAAAAAGTCACAGCATAAAGCTTTAGCCCTGTCTCTCCCATAGCCATGCATTTGAGAATAGAATGGATAGCTGACATCACGCTAATCTTAAAAAAAAAAAATCAGGAGTGGTCTCCCCTAGACTTTCTTGTAAACTTAGATATGGGGATGGATATTTGAGGAGTAAACCGCAAGACAATGGTTATATTTTTATATTATGTACATTAAAGAAACATCAACAACAAATCAAATCAAATTAATAACATATTGAACAATTATTATAAAAGTAAAATTGAATAAATCAGACTCTGCAGCTGCATGAATTAAAGGTAAAGTACCACTTCCGGTTAACAGAAATAAACCAAAAGTTAATAGAAATCAAAGTTTTGTACCTAATACTTGTATGCAAAATTTGTTTGACCTAAGTGAAAGTGTATTAAAGTTATCGTGTTTTCATACACACTCAGACAGACAAACAGACATGATTCCAAAAAAAGGTATTTTAGGACTCATGGAAGACTAAAACAACAAGATTCATCAAAATCTCGAAATGCATATGCGAGAAGGTCAGGGAGGTCCAGAACGTTGAGATTCATCAAAATCTCGACATCAAATCTTTGGACGATTACAATATTTTCCTGAAACTTTGTGTACAAGAAAGTAAAATACCCATCAAACAAGTAAGCTTGAAAAGCCACAACCACCACAAAAACTCTAAATGAACTAAAACTAGCCTTGTCAATATTATGTATTAGTCAATCTTGTCTGTTCTACATTTCATCTTTTATGCTGATAAATAAGCAATTATTGTATTTCAGTAATTTTATAGTTAAAGCGTATGGTTCAGTTACCTTGATGTACATCTACCATCGGTGAACACTCCTACAAAGGAAAGGAGGAGAAGGAGGAAGAGGAGATTGTTCAGTTTCATGGGTGTTTTACTCAAAAGGTCAGTCCTTAATTGTTTTGATCACACCTCATATATAGTGCTTGAAAACCTATTCCTTGGTGGCCCCTTACAAGCCACTAAAGAGTCAGGAGTGCAGGGAGAACTTGGACAACTAGAGAGGGAGAGACAGAGCTCATGTAAAAGTAGGGCTACTCCGGCAGGAAAAAGTGACCTCTTTGCCTCCACAGGCACTTTGATTTTAAATTGAAGAGGTGATTTGGGATATAGACAAACTTCGGGAGAGAGAATATTTATGGTAGGCAAGTGGAAAGTCTCCTTTATCTGGTAAAGTAAATAGGGAAATAAGGTTGTCCAGGAAATTAGCAATTTTTTTTTACTTTTTTTGCTCCTTTGTTTATTCTGCCATATTTTGTCATTTTTGGCTTATTGCAGTTTCCCTGGGTTCCATGTGTTTAAACCCGGATTCGCATTTGGATGGGGAAGGCTGAAGCTACTGTACTATTTTGTTAATTTCTGATTTACTAGCCAGTGCTTCTTAGTGCCTAAAGGTGAGTATTGAATAAAAACACACTTTTTATGTTTTCTCTGTTATCTGTGGCCTATCATTCTCTTCAAAATACAAATATGGTAGCTAAAATAGTAACTTTTTAAATGATTTTATTTTTTTTTATCTAGCAAGAATGACTAGGAACAAATAGAGAAATTCTGACAGCTGTGAGCGAACAGGACAGAGTTGTGTAAATAGGTTTGGAACTATTGCTCTTTTTCAATTTGACATTTTGGGATTTGGCCTCCCATGATTTTTCTGGATGTGGACTCACCTAAGTTGTTAATGTATAATTTAGGACAGGGGTGTCCAGCTCCAGTCCTGGAGGGCCGCAGTGGCTGCAGGTTTTCATTCTAACCATCTTCTTAATTAGTTGCCAGTTTTTGCTGCTAATGAACTTCTTTTGCCTTAGTTTTAATTAACTTGACTCTGAACCCTTGGTTGTTTCTTTTTCTTAGTTAGCAGCCAAACAATAGTGAGACACAAAACGAGCCACCACATGAGCAGTGGCAACTCTGAGGCTGAGGATCTGATATCCAGAAGGTTGCTGGTTCTAATCCTCATTACTGCTAAAAGAGATCTTACTCAGCTGGGCCCTTAAGCAAGACCCTTAACCTGCATTTGCTCCAGGGGTGCTGTGCAATGGCTGACCCTGTTCTCTGACCTCAAGGGGTATGTGAAAACTAACATATTCCTAATACAAGATATTGTAAAAGGCGAAATAAAGAACAAAAAAAAAAAAAACCTGCCCATCACACAGTATCTGAAAATAAAGAAAGGTGAAGATCTTAGTAATGCTGATCTGCTCAGGTCCTTAAAACATTTTGACAGTGTTCTTAGAAAAAACAGAAAATCAACCATTTTGGCAGAATGAAAGCACCAACAAGCCATGGAATTAAATGGGTTTAATTAACAGCAAGCTTCTTACTAAGATACTGAAGGGAATGAAACTGGTTGAAGTATGAAGCTTCGATTTAGATAGTCATCTGTTGGCTCGTTTCACATCTCATTTGTGTTTGCTGACATTTAATGAAGACACAAATCAATTCAGATGACTGAATCCTTAAAAACAGGGCAATTAAAATGAAGGGAAATTAAGTTAATTAGCAGTGAAAACTGGTTAGGAGAAGGGTTAGAATGAAATCTGCAGCCAATGCGGCCCACCAGGATCAGAGCTAGACATCCCTGATTTAGGATAATAGAAGTATGAACATTACCGGTATATCTTTTTATGGTCTCTAGCTGAAAGATGCTCAATCTGCTTTACTGTGCAACTGAAACAGGATTTTATGTTATACAGTGGTACCTCTGGTCACGACCAAAATTCATTCCAAAACTCTGGACGCAACCCGAACGTAATTTCCCCATAAGATTGTATGTCAGTCAGTCAGTCACTCATTATCCAACCCGCTAAATCCTAACACAGGGTCACGGGGGTCTGCTGCAGCCAATCCCAGCCAACACAGGATGCAAGGCAGGAACAAATCCCAGGCAGGGCGCCAGCTTACCGCAGAAGATTGTATGTAAATACAATACCAGATCATACGAACTGTATGTACATTTTTTTTTAAGATTTTTAAGCACAAAAATAATTAATTATACCATAGAATACACAGTGTAATAGTAAACTAAATGTAAAAACATTGAATAACACTGAGAAAACCTTGAACAGAGAAAACTAACATTGTAAGAGTTTGTGCTAGACCAAGTTTATGATCCGCTTGCTGTAAACACTTTTTTTAAGCACAGGGAAAAAAATGTAAGTTTGAAAAATTCTTAATTTATACAAAAACTAACCCTAAACAACCAAGAAAACTAACCTTGCATGAGTCAAGTTCTGCCGGAGAAAATGGGAAACAGAGAATGGGAAATCATTGGCATATACGAACCGGAAGGGAAACTGGCTGCCAGTGTTTTTGTCCACCACCAGAATGGGTGGTCGTGAACAGATGCTAAATTTTTGGTTGTAACCCGATTTGTACATGTTCGGAAACTTTCGTGACCAGACATTCTACTGTATACTGTATGTTGTAAAGCACTTTGAGCTACACCCTTTGTATGAAAATATGCTACAGAAATAAAATGTTGCTATTGTTGTAAAGGTATTAGGAGCGGTAAAATAAGACATCTCACAAGGTGGTGTTGCTGATGGTCAGTTGATTTGGTCTAATCATGCTTAGTGATTTGACCCTTGGCAGTATAGTCATTCACACCATTACCTTATAGCTCCATACTGGCATTTGACTCCCATTTAATGATTTTAGGAATCAGCACATTTTTCCTATGTTGAAATTCTTCAGCTCCTCCAGTGCTCTTCCACTCCTTATAGATGTGCACTTTAAATTAGCTGAGATATCCAGTTTGTCCTAATATGTGCGTGAATCTCATTCCCTTCCAAGTTTTGTTATTGCCTTGTGCCAGATACTCCCCAAACAGATTTAAAAGACCCGCCACCAAATCCTGGGAAAAGCAGGTTCAGAAAATGAATGGATGGATGATTACAGTATGTCCCAATTTCTCCTAAATTCCAGTGTCATGTTTACAAGTTTTTCTGGATTTGGCATAAGGACTGCTTTCAACATAGATGTTTTAAAAGCACTCTCTAGCTTTTTGAACGTATTATTTTTTTGTAGCTACAGCAATAAATGTGTCTTGCATTCTTCCAGCTTCAGAATCAGCCATGGGCAGCTGTCTTCATGCTCCTCCCTAGGGTGAAGGGGAGAAACAAAGAAGACAAATATAAATCTGCTTCAGGATGGTGATACGGTAGTGTGGATTGCTGGGATTGTTCCTGTAGGAACAGTGACCTTGATAACTGACAACCACAAGGCATCTATTTTTGGAAGATTGCTTAGGGCTGCAGAACAAACTGCATTTCAAATATAAAGAACAATAGACTATTAAAAGGTACAAAAAGACCCTAAATGTAAGGTTCAGACTCTTCCCAGTTATTAGCACAGAATTGAACAAGTGTGACGATAAAGAAACTGCTTGAAGACAGCAGCTAATTATCTGAATAAAGAGCGTCTTGGTTCTGTATTCAACTGCTTTCGTCTCTGAAAAGCAAATGAAAAAAATTAGATAGAAGCATGATATATCTGAGGTAATCTTTAAAAGCAATCTCATTAAAAACCAATTTAAGCCTTGACTAGTGGCAAATGCATTAGACAACAGATGAACAACAATTGTACGATTCCTCGAGCAAGCATGCAGAAACAAGACAACTGGCTACCAATTATTTAAAGAGGAGGTTTTTTTTCATGAACAAAGCAGCTCTGTTTCAGACATAAACAGCTTGGTAAGAATATGAAAATAAGAATATTAAATCAATTGCCTACAATCTGCAGCGTAACCCATCTCAAGTTTGCCTGTTGCTTTTGAAGACAGCATTGAAATTTATAGCACATTACTCCTTCCATTCTCTCCCCAAAAATGATTGCATATATTGCATATTACAATTATCGGGGTAGCAGACCTCTATAAAGAGTCAGGCAGGCAAGCAGTGTGGTGTAGTTTCTAGGGCACTGAACTTTAAATTTCCAAATCATTTCAGTTCCCACTTCTGACTTCCCTATATACAACTATAACAAACAAATGCAAACATTTGTAACATATTCTGGTTCTGTAAGGCACCCTGGTGAAAGTATCTGCCAAATTATCGGCAATGATAATAAAATAAAATGTAGTAGTAGTAACATCACATGTACAAAGTACAATAAAATTCTGACTTGTATGTCTGGTTAATATGTAGCACATTGCCACTCACCCAAAGCCATGTGTCACAAAAGTACACATGAAAGACAGCTAAAATGCTCGAATGAAGGTAATTCCATGCCAGACCAAGGGGTGGCAGAGTGTGGTAATTCTTTCTCTCTTTCCTCTGCAGACTAGTTACAAGGAAATTCCGCCTGGCATTGATGACATCACTTCCACCCCAACCCAGGCCCAGTGAATTCACTTCTGGCCCAGTGCCCAACAATGTCACTTCCGGTCCTGGCCACGACGACATCACTTCCTTAGCTTTCCTTTAAAACCGCCATCTTTGACTCAGTTCTGTGTTGGACTCCAAACTGTTGTGCAAACTATTCACCATTTTTGCAGCTGAGTTCAAGTATATGGGTGGCTGCCCCAAACTTTTATTTTGGCTCTTTGTCTATTCTTTGACACATGGCAAACAAAAATGTATTAAAATACATAGTTGTATTTAACAGGAAGCACAAATGGCCTTACCAAGTGATGTACCAGTCACTCCTATTCAGCTATGCTCTAGATCTGCATACCTGGTAATTGAAATCCTTCCATTTCCCATTCACACTATCTATCCCAGAAGCAATGGGCTCAAGGTAAGGAAGCATATCTGGATGGTGCGTCCATCCCTCTCAGAGCAGAGTGACCCGTACAACTAAACACATTGAAAAGTGCCAAATCAGAGTAACCAATTAACTTGAAATGGACAAGGATAATACATGCAGAATGTACAATGGCAAAATTCAATTCAATGCATCTCTTCACTGAAAATGTCTAACATAATTGCTGAAAGAGTTATGCAGGTATTTTTCATGTATGATTCCAGCGGGTCCTACGTCCAGAAGCCGTATTAAGTTTAAGACACAATTATTTTATAATCACTATAATATACAGCTGACAAGGATACAAAATTCAAAAATTTACATTTTGTGAAAATGAAGTCTCTAAATGAAAGAATTCAATCTTAAAATGACATTAAAGCTAAAAGCACTTTGGAGTATTTCCAAAATCCTGAATTTCATTTCTGGCCCAGGTGTTGCCTCTGTGGATTTTTTGCCTTCTTCCCATGTCTGCATGATACCTTGGGTACTCTTATTATCTTCACACATCCCAAAGATATTGAGTTTAAGTTAGCTAGAAAGTCTAAATTGATCAAAGTTGGTGTGTGTGTCCATGTGGCCTGTGATGGCCTGGCATCTCATCCAGGGTTGTTTTCTCCCTGATGCTGGGAAACACACCAATCTAATCTGGATATACAGGTTAGAAAATGGATGGATGGATTAAAGATAAGAAATAGGACATACAAATATTGTAATGACTTCAATTCACCCTATCATTTTAGAAAGTCAAGATTAATTTCTCATCAGCATAATCCTGGTAGAGACATCAGGGTCGGTCTTCTGTGTTTCTTCATGAAATATATGGTTGCAGTTGCTCTGTTAGCAGGACGAGGTTAGGATGATTACTTAAACTTACTTAAAATGTATATGTACACTTTACAGTCATACCAACAGCATACATGTAACTGTTTCTAGAACAGTATAAAAAAGAGTTTAAGCAAAAATTTCTATGGCATATTGCACGCTTACTTACAACAAAATCTGATTATGTCCATCACATGACTCTTCCATGTTAAAGATGTGATTTAAGTGGTGAAGTATCATAGTTTAATGCAGGGGTCGCCAACTCCAGTCCTGGAGGACCGCCGTGGCTGCAGGTTTTCATTCTAACCCTTTTCTTAATGAGTGACTTGTTTTTGCTGCTAATTAACTTTTTTTGAACTAATTTTCTTTGACTTGTTCTTGAAGACTCAGACCCCTTGTTTCTTTTTCCTTAATTAGCAGCCAAACAATAATGAGATATAAAATGAACCAAAACAATTTGGTGTCCATCATACAATATCTGAAAATAAAGAAAGAAGAAGGTCTCCGGAATGTCGATCTTCTCAGGTCCTCAAAACATTTTATCAGTACTCTTAGAAAGAGAAAATCTAAAATTTCAGAAATGTCTGCTAATGTACCACGAGAACAGCAACAAGCCACAAAATGAAAGAATTGGTTTAATTAATGACAAGAATTGGCACCTCATTAAGCAGCTGGTTGGAGTGAAATTGGTTGGAGTTTGAGGCCCTGACTTGGTTGGTCTTTTGTTGGCTCCCTCACTTCACATTTCATTTCAGTTTGGGTGCCATTTAGGGAAAGAAATTAAGTAATTCAGAGGAACTTTGAAGAAATTTGGAACAAATCTTAAAAAAGCAATTCAATTAAAATGATTTCAAAAGAAGTTAATTAGCAGCACAAACAGGGCATTCATTAAAAAAAAGGTTAAAATGAAAACCTACAGCCATGGTGGTCCTCCAGGACTGGACTTGGCGACCCCTGGTGTACACAGACTCATATCCTGACATAAACACCCAGATTTCACTTCAAATGTGATCAAATCATGTTTAAAACTTAACTCTATTGAAAATGTGAAGTCAAAAACTTGATCTCATCGCAACACTTATCTAGTGTATACAGTGCATATAAAAAGTATTCACCCCCTTAGACAATTTCAGATTTTATTGTTATACAACATTGAATCACAATGAAATTAATTTGGCTTTCGTAACACTTATCTGAAAACAACAAATCTTTAATGTCAAAGTAAAACAGATTTCTGCAAAGTGTTCTAAATTAATTACAAATATAAAACACAAAATAATTGATCACATAAGTATTCTTTCACTTTATTATGACACATCTAACTCTTCTCTGGTGCAAACAATTGGTTTAAGAAGTCACATAATTAATTAAATGGAGATCATATGTCTGTAGTAAAGGGGTTTCAAATGATTGTTGTATAAATGTACCTGAATCTGGATGTAGTCAGTATCATGGCCTAACCTAGGTTAGGTTTCTAAACTCTTTTGAGATGACACACTGAAGAGCGTTCCAAAGCTTCTCCATTGCCGGGGCAACCGCAGGCTGAAAGTGTTGCAATGGCTCGCCGCGAAAGCAAATCACCTGTCATCGAAGGATGATGTAAGGAACATTATAAATGCAGGGAACGGTATTACTTGGCCACAACCGTGCCTGTTTGCTGTGTCTGTGTATAGGTGAGTGGCAGATCCTGCTACAATAAACAACTGTGCTATTCCTGTTTCAAGCTGAATAAAAGCTGGTTTTGCTAAAATACTGAGACTCAGCCTCGTGTTTTGGGGTGCAAGACAGGAACTCACATGTCACAATACGTAATAAAGATAAAAGATCATTCCAAGACTCCATGAAAAGGTGACTGAAAATTGTAGGTCATCGAATGGAGACAGGTTACTAAACATGATTTGAAGTTTAGTTAAATCAGCTGTTAAAAAATGGAAACAATATGGCACGACTGTGAAGCTCCTTAGAGCAGATCATCTATAAAAACTGAGTGATCATGCAAGAAGAAGACTAGGGAAGTAGGCCACCAAGAAACCTATAAAAACTCTGAATTAGTTGCAAGCTACAGTGGCTGGGACTGCAAGTGTTGCACTAGTCAATGCTTTATGGGAGAGTATTAAACAGAAAATCACTATTGAAAACAAATCCATGTGACATGTCAGCAGAAGGCATGCAGATGACACTGAAGTCAGCAAGAAGAAAGTTCTATGGTCTGATATGACCAAAATTGAGCTTTCTAGCCTTCACACTAAATGTTATGTGCTGCTATGCACAAAGGCACACTATTTCTAACATTAAGAATTGTGATAGCAGCATCATGTTGTGGAGACACTTCTCTTCAGCAGGCCCTGGAAAGCTTGTGATGGTAGAGGGGTAAAGGAATGTAGCAAAATAAAGGAAATCCTAGAAGAAAACCTGATAGTCTGCAGGAAACCTGCACATTGGAAGAGTTGTTTTCAAGCAACACAACAACCTTTAGCATGAAGCCAAAGATATTATGGAATGGCTTAAAAGCCAGATCTCAATCCATTTAAGAATTTGCAGCTGGACTTAAAAAAGGCTGCTCACTTATGATCCCCATGCAGCCTGGATGAACTTGAGTAGTTTTGCAAAAATGTACGGGTATACATTTCAATGTCCAGATGTGCAGTGCTGATAGAAACCTGTGCACAGAGAATGAAGGCTGTCATGGCTACCAAAGGTACGCCAACAAAATATTGACTTGCATACTTATGCAGCAATTCATTTTGTGCTTTACACTTGTAATTAACTTTGCAGTCATCTGTTTTTCACTTTGATATTAAATAGTCTTTTCCTGTTAATAAATGTCAATAAAGCCAAATTAAATCCACTGTGATTCAAAGCTGTTGTGGCAGATAAGGGGCGCTATCGCTCCCCTGAATCACTGTACAAGACTCCAGACACCAGATAAAAGTCCAAATGTTGACTTTATTTTCACAGTACAGTGCACAAAGCACCCTCTCCTCCACAATACTCATTCAATTAACACAATACACAATCAATAAACTCTCCACCACTCCCAGACGTGTTGCCCTCCTACCACTCAGCTCAGCTCCCCGTCTGGGAGCTGTCACAGTCTTTTTATAGTCCCTGACCCGGAAGTGTTCCAATCCCCAGTTCATGTGATCCTTATCACTTCTGGGTCAGATAAAAAGTCCTTTTCTTCATTCCGGAAGTACATCACTTCTGCTGTCGCTCTGTCTATGACGCACTTTCGGGTTATAGGTCACATATGACTCTTTATGCCTCCCTGCAGCATCCCCTGTTGGCCCTTGTGGTATCCAGGAGGTTTGTAAGGGAAAACTCCATAGTCCATGATTCCCTGCTGGCATCCGGGGCACCTCCATGCTGCAGAGAGAGCTCCATCTTGCAGCCTGGGGGTATTGGCCATGATGACAAGCTGGCCATAGACCACACTGTATAACAATAAAATGTGAAAACTTCCAAAGAGGAGAATACTTTTTATATGCACTGCATAGAACTGTTTGGGCTAATTTATCTAGAAGTTCCATTTTGCTCAAAATAAATGTTTCTATAGAATTTTACAATAATAATAAATGGACTGAGGTTTATTTGCATTCAGTGAACTGTTATTGGGGACTCGTCTCATGACCCACAGGCATAACTCTGAAAGTGGTGAAATGTACATATGAATGTGTAAAACATGTAAATCTGTTGGAAATCAGAACATGAGATTTTGACACAATCATAATACTTTCATTACAAATATGGAAAAATCAAAAGCATTGTAATCATATTTACTTTTCTGTTTTTCCAGATATATTAACTGTCAAGTAAATTAAAATGTGGGATTGACAAAAAGGTAACCTAAGTAATTATTATTCTTTACTCTTTTAAATGAGTCTATATCTGGTGCTTTTTTTTTCTGATAACAAATGTTTATTTGTAAAGTTTTAAATAATGTAGTGTATAAAACAATCATGTTTTTATTTAATTAATCTTTCTGACTGCATAATTGTAGTGCAGACAGGCAATGACCAAAAATTATGTGATAAGTTGCTTACAGATGGCTCATTACTACAAAGCAAGCTAATTACAAATTACTGATTTTCTTTATACTAATAGCATTCCTTGTCTTTGCAGTGTGCACAGGTATTATTCCTGCTAAAATGAAAGCTTTAACACAGATGCTTAAGAGTGACGTTCTCTCTGTCTATTCATCTTTCTGAGCCCTGGTTTACAATTAAAAGCCCAGGCAGCATTAATTGTTTCCTGACAGTCCACACTATGTCATTGTCAGCGTTACTCCACTGGAGTCTACTGCTGCCAGCCACAAATGAAGTGGAAGAATGGCTGACCTCATGCTAGCCTGCCAGCAGAGTGGGATTTCTGTCTCTGGGTGTAGGGATTGTGATTGTGGCCGGATTCTTATGTAGAGTGGTGGCGACATGGAGTAGCATTGAGGTGATGACACAGCTGCTTAATTGGCCTGGACAGTTGTTGCTAATGCTATTGGTATCTTCAGGTATCTTACTAGCATCCTTGTTTTGCTGATTATCTCGCATTACCTCTTTTTCTTTGCAACTGATTTTTACAGTAAACTTTTCAAAAGATTCTAAATGCCATACCTGCATCCAAACTCTTCTGCTTCCTTTTTCTTTGCTTGTATCTACTGTAGTATTTTTTCCCTTTCTTTGCTTAAAATTACCATTTTTTCCACGTCTGACGTTTTTTCCAGCTACTTTAGTTACATCACATTCTTCAATAACCATTAGTTGTAATTGATAACTTAGCTAGTATGGAATGGTTAGGCCTTCAGTTTTGTACATATTTAAAAATAAAACTTTTGTGTGTTGCCTAATTAAAATATTTGAGCATGCAAGTATTTGTGTTGGGGCGGCACAGTGGCACAGTGGGTCGCCCTGCTGCCTCGCAGTTAGAAGACCCGGGTTCACTTCCTGTGTCCTCCCTGCATGGAGTTTGCATGTTCTCCCCGTGTCTGTGTGGGTTTCCTCCGGGTACTCCGGTTTCCTCCCACAGTCCAAAGACATGCAGGTTAGGTGCATTGGCAATTCAAAATTGTCCCTAGTATTTGCTTGGTGTGTGGGTCTTGTGTGTGTGCCCTGCGGTGGGCTGGCACCCTGCCCGGGGTTTGTTTCCTGCCTTGCGCCCTGTGTTGGCTGGGATTGGCTCCGGCAGACCCCCATGACCCTGTAGTTAGGATATAGCGGGTTGGATAATGGATGAATGTATTTGTGTTTGTATGCATTTGTCAAAAGGGTTTGCTGGTGCTTGGCCAGCATGGAGGCCCCCTTCCAGTGTAGGGCCCTTGGGTATCCATTGTCTTTCTGCATGTTTCCCAATTATCCAAATCTTTTTTGAAGAACATAATAACTAAATAAGTGAAACCCATGACTAAAAAGTGTCTTCTCTTACTTGTGCCACTATATTTGCCATATTACCACTCTTACTGTAAACCTGTTCCTTAAGCTGTTGTCATCAGTTTAAAGGCATTCTTCTAAATTATTTGTCAACCTGGGTTGCCAGACTCCCGTCCCTATCTGACCTCTGGTGTATATTGTAACATCAATTCAATAATAGTACACTCTTACTGAAACATATCATCCTCCTATTGTGTAATCAGGGCTGGTAACCTATCTGTACTCCTCTGTTAAAGAGATCTGCACCAGGCAGTAGCATAAATCACTGATGCCATGTGCTGATTCTGCAGCTCTATACCTCTGACATGGACACACCTTAAGCAATCATATGTATAACCCATATCACATTTTTAATCTCTAGTTAACATTCTGAGACCAACTTACACATGACCTCCTAAAGTCCTTTAAACATCTTGCTTAGTATAACATAGTAAAGTGTGGTATAGGATAGTATAACAGTAAACTAGTTGCCTCACAGAGATGAAGTATGGCTAAAAGACGTGTTGATGTATATTCCACTCCCTATTCAAACACTAAGCTGTGGAGCATCCCCTTTTCAAAGACAACCATATATCTAAGTCAAACTGTGATGGTCACATGCAGTTAACCTCAAAATTTCACAAATGCAAAGAACATGCAGTGTTGCCATTCATACATAGGACACTCAAATGTAATAACTGCTTACAAAAAATATTATTAAATTACCATGTTTGGAGCTTTGATAGTTTAAATAACTTGTTTTAGGGTAGGGTTCAAATATGTCTGGATCTCCCCGTATGTTCTCTGTCTAGGCCCCTAACAGGTGGATTTTACAAAACTCTCAGTTTGTCCGAGTTTTTGATGCTGTGGCCCATCATTCCCAACCAGGTTTACTTTTTTTGTTCAATTCACCTACATTTTGTAATAGTCGGAAAGGTCACAAAGGACCTCAGGGTAACTTCTAAGCAACTGAAGGCCTCTCTCATATTGGCTAATGTTCATGTTCATGAGTCTACCGTCAGGAGAACACTGAACATCAATGGTGTGCATGGCAGGGTTGCAAGGGGAAAGCCACTGCTCTCCAAAAAAAACGTTGCTGCTCATCTGCAGTTTGCTAAAGATCACGCGGACAAACCAGAAGGCTATTGGAAGAATGTTTCATGGACGGGTGAAACCAAAGTAGAACTTTTTGGTTTAAATGAAAAGCGTTACGTTTGGAGAAAGGAAAACACTGCATTCGAACCTTGGAGAAAGGAAAACACTGCATTCCAGCACAAGAACCTTATCCCATCTGTGAAACATGGTGGTGGTAGTATCATAGTTTGGGCCTGTTTTGCTGCATCTGGGCCAGGACGGCTTGCCTTCATTGATGAAACATTGAATTCTGAATTATATCAGAGAATTCTAAAGGAAAATGTCAGGACATCTGTCCATGAACTGAATCTCAAGAGAAGGTGGGCCATGCAGGAAGACAACGACACTAAGCACACAAGTCGTTCTACCAAAGAATGGTTAAAGAAGAATAAAGTTAATGTTTTGGAATCGTAGCAGCTCTGGCCCCTTTGAGGAGTTGACAAGGGAGGTAAGCTCCTCATGGTCATCAGCATCTGATGTTATCCCCATCGTCGCGCCCTTAAGCGCGTTCTGTCTCGACGAAATGGATGTAGAATCTGAGCCACTATATGCAGTTGCAACACTGCTGGATCCAAGATATAAAGACAGGTATGGAATTTTTTTTTAATGTGTGCGTTTGTGAGAGGGGGGAGGCAGAGTGTGTGGTGAGAGAGAGAAAGAATGGGATAGAAAGAGAGAGAGAGAGAGTGTGTGTGTGTGTCAGTGAGAGAGAGCTAAAGACATTTACTCACAAATCCCACACTTGACTGTGAGGAAGTTAAGTTAAATTGTAATATTTCATCAGCCAACAGTATAATAATCTCTTAATATTGTGGTTTGGCTATTATCGTTCCAGATACTTCACAAGTGTAGAAATCTCAAACCAGGCAAAAGCAGCTTTGATGGAGAGGTGAGAAAGATGGAGGAAGTGTTTAAAAGAAGCACATCAGATTCCTCAGAGCCAGCAGAGGGGACATCTTGTGAATCAGCTGCTGTGGAACCAGCAAGCAAGACTCCACGGATGGAAACTGCAAGCCACAGCAGACTTGAAAGTATTTTTGATGAAATCCTAAAGGAAAGCTCTGTAGAGCCTGCTCCTCAGTTAACCACCTCAAGTGCATGTATTGAAGTGCAAACCTACCTCAGTGAGCCAACTATTCAGCGCTCAGACAATCCACTGTTGTACTGGCAAGTCAACCAGCCTAGATTACCCACTCTGGTTTGTACAGCAGCTAAATTTCTTTGTGCACCTTCAACAAGTGTGGAGAGCGAGAGGCTCTTCAGTACAGCCTCCATCATTATTGATGAAAGGAGAAGCCAAGTCAAAGTCCTGACCTTAATCCAATCAAAATGTTGTGGAAGGACCTAATTTTGTTTTCTGTTTAAAAAGCGAGCAGTTAATGTGAGGAAACCCACCAACAGAAGCTCTTCTGTATGGAGGAATGGGCTAAAATTCCTCCAAGCCGCACACAAGTCGTTCTACCAAAGTGGTTAAAGAAGAATAAAGTTAATGTTTTGGAATGGCCAGGAATGATCATAAGTTACGGAAATGGGCGCCGTTGCAGGAATGATCATAAGTTGCAGTTGCAGTTATTGCTGCAAAGGGGGGTCACGCCAGATACTGAAAGCAAAGGTTCACATACTTTTGCCACTCACAAATATGTAATATTCAATCATTTTCCTTAATAAATAAATGACCAAGTATAATATTTTTGTCTCATTTGTTTAACTGGTTTCTCTTTATCTACTTTTAGGACTTGAGTGAAAATTTGATGATGCTTTAGGTCATATTTATGCAGAAATATAGAACATTCTAAAGGGTTCACAAACTTTCAAGCACAACTGTATCATGACTATATATATATATAAACATCACTAAAGATTTCCAAAGTCTGTGTCATAAAATTAAATTTACGTATAATTGACAGGATCCACTTTTGTCTTTTAACAAAACCAGTTTCCCGCTTGACATAACTCACTCTACTCTAGCACATCTCTCCACATATCTACTGTTCATACGGAGATGTGTTCACCAGACCTTTGATTAATGTCCTATATGTGGGGTTTGGTAATTCAGATAACATCTAAATACTGCATTTTTCCCCACTGCTACAGAGATGTACTGGTCATATGCTCTGATTATTTTTTGAAGCTATAGAGAAAGTAAAGCTTATCCCATGTCGCTTTTATACTGTAAATGTTTGAGTCATACTTGATTAAGCTAGTCTACTGTAAAAAAAAGTTTATTTCAATAGAACAAAGTAATCTGCCATAGTCATAATATTGTTACAATAAAATCTACCTCTGTAACCTGCTCAGGGGGAAATTGCATTTTAACTGTGTTCATATATAAATATACAGTAGTACCTCTGGTCACGACCATAATTCGTTCCAAAACTCTGGATGCAACCTGATTTGGTCACGACCCAAACGTAATTTCCCCATAAGATTGTATGTAATGTGGCAAATTGCTGAGGTCCTTACCTGGCTGGGATGCCTGGAAGGACCGGAAAATTGCATTAATAGCTTCCGGTTCACGAGGGGGAAACCACCCTGGACTACTAGAGGACCACGGGAGAGGAGCAAAGAGGTTCTGGCTTGTTTGGACCCGTGGCCTCCGCCAGGGGGTGCCTCAAGCCTCGTGAGACCTGGAGAATTCTTACTTCCGCCACACTAGGCAAGATGACAGATGAACCTGCCAGGGATGCCCGGAGTGCTTCCAGTGCAAAGGGCAGCACTTCCGTCACATCAGGAAGCGCTGCCGGAAGATCGTCATTAGCCACCTGGAGCACATCCGGGGGAGAATAAAAAGGGCTGCCTTCATACAATCGGGGAGCTTGAGTCGGGAGTGGGAGCAGGACGAAGCTCCCAGGAGGAGACAGGCGGCCAAGGACTGTGATAGAGAGGTCAAATTGTGGTGATTTAATTGCCGTATGCATTGTGTGTTATTTGGGACTGGTGTTTATTTATGGAAAATAAACGTGTGTCTTTTATAAAGATGTGGTCTCCGACTGGTGGTGTCTGGGTAAGTCTCACAGTAAATACAATTAATCCGTTCCAGACCATATGAACTGCATGTAAATATATATTTTTTAAGCACAAAAATAGTTAATTATAACATAGAATGCACAGTGTAATAGTAAACTAAATGTAAAAACATTGAATAACACTGAGAAAACCTTGAAAAGAGAAAACTAACATTGTAAGAGTTTGCACTACATCCTTACGAACCGCTCGCTGTAAACACTTTTTTAATGAGTTTTAAGCACAGGGAAAAAAAATAAATGCCACTTCTCTTACGAAACTTTTCAAACCATCCTCTACTGGCTTTAAATTCCTCACATTCTCCACTCGAAGAAGGATTTATTTCAGCAGATTGCCATGAATCTTCCTGGCTTTCTCGCATATGATCGCCTCGCTTACACCATCCCCTGCAAGTTGCTTCTCATTCAACCAAACTAGCAACAGTTTTTCCACTTCTTCCAGCACTTGAGGCCTCTGCTTAGTTAACATTGTAACTCCTTTTGCAACATCAGCTGCTTTGTTAGGCCCTGTATACGCAAACAAAATAAAATGGGAAATGGAGAATGAGAAATCATTGGTGCGTACGAACACGCATAGGGAAACTGGCTGTCAGTGTTTTTGTTCGGCACCAGAGCATGTGGTCGTGAACAGATACTAAATTTTGGCAAACTTTTTGATCGTAACCCGATTTGTACGTGTTCAGAAACGTTTGTGACCAGAGGTTCTACTGACCAGAGGTTCTACTGTACATGGATATTCTGTATAACTACTGAAAACAGAAATTATATTTAGTATTTAATGCCTTTCACATTGTATATTTTATACTATTATACTAATATAATATATATTGTGGTAGCCGACCTGGACACAGACAGGCAGACACGTTTAAATCACCCCACACACGTTTAATCATTATCTACTATGTACAATAAAGTGCCACACAAACCCCCAAAGTCCCCAAAGTCCTGGCCACAACACAATGCCTTATCTCTTCAGGCTGCCTCCTTGCCTCCTCCAAGACCTTGTCTCTTGACCTCCCGACTCCAGCCATCATATGAAGGGAGGCGGCCCCTTTTATAATCCCCCAGATGTGTTTCAGGTGTATCCTGGCAATCTTCCACCGACACGCCCCAGTGTGGCGGAAGTGCTGGCTGCATCCCCGGAAGCACTCCGGGTGTCCCTGCTCCTCTTCCCCCCAGCACTTCCAGGTGTGGCAGAAGTGCTGAGATCCGGTGCTCTAAAGGCATAGGGGCGCCCCCTGGCGGTGACCACGGGCCCCTACAGGGTTGAGCTTCAAAGCTCTGTACCCGTGGACCCCAAAGGTACCAGGGCGGTTGCCCCCACATGGTCTGTCGAAGGCTTAAGTCCTCCTCTGGTCCTCCTGGGCGTCCCGGCCAGGTTAAACCCCCACCCCCAGCCATCTCTATAAATATATATATATATTTTATAAATATATCTGTTTGTTCACTTATTGATACAATTGTGTCATTGTTTTTACTATTTTCTGCTATCTATATATTTAATAAGTTTGTTTCACTCTATTCTTTATTCTCTGTTCATGTTTTTTTTTGTATTATCTCTTGTTTTGTTCCAGGTCCTTTCTTCATCTCTATGCATTTAGAGCCTTCAGGTATTACCTTATATATTTCTTCAGGTTGCCTCAGCTCTGTGTTGAGGTATTAATTAGTTCTCCCACTTTTATTGTTCACCTTTTTCATAATATAGGCCTTGCTATTCTTCTGACCTTTTGGTTTGAATTTACCCAAGGGGCAAATATCTATCTATCTATCTATCTATCTATCTATCTATCTATCTATCTATCTATCTATCTATCTATCTATCTATCTATCTATCTAATTGACCAATCAGGACTAATTAAGATTATAAATTTGGCCAGAGTGATATGTGAAAATGACTACTGGAACTCACAGGGGCAGAAACAGAGATAAAAGTAGATGTTAGACTGGTGCTGTAACAAGTGTTGCTGGTAAGCTCTGTAGTGTAGTTGGTGTAGTGGAAGGCATGAAAACCTGTTCGAGTGGCATGTTCTGGGGCCATAACACTGGGACAAATTTCACACATTTGCAATGCCAATAGCAGTGAGAGTTCTTTGTGTTATGGAACAGTAGTACCGAACAACAATTAATACACCCTTCTCAGTCAGTAATAGTGGGGGTGTATAGTTTAATTTGCTTTGTTCTTCTTATTTTTCAGTAAAACCCTAAATTACCCTACTTTTTATTTTTTTTTCTTTATCGCAAATAAATTGTAATTTCTATCTATCTATCTATCTATCTATCTATCTATCTATCTATCTATCTATCTATCTATCTATCTATCTATCTATCTATCTATCTATCTATCTATCTATCTTCATGTCTCCAGAATATATATTGCACTCTCCTTCTTATTTTTTGATTTTTCAGTAATGCTACTTTGGACTTAATGTGTGTATGTGGTGTTGTGTGTGTGTGCAGCCTGTCCAGGGATTGTTACTGCTTTGTGCCCTCTTCCAGCTTCCCCACCACTCTGCTCAGGTTACAGCAGGTTTAGAAAATGGATGGATGGATGAATTTTGTTTTATTTTTGGTTTGCTTTTGTGCTTTTCATACAGGATTAGTATTTTGTTTTGGGTTTCGTTTTTAAAGTCTTTGTATCATTTGATATTTTTTTTCTTTTCTTTGGAATTATCTTCTGTATTGTTTTTGTTTTGGTAATTTTGCAGTCTTGTAATCTGTATGAAATGATTCTACCAAAAAAAAAAAAAAGAATTGAAGACATGAAGCATTTCCCATTTTGTGGGTTTCAGAGAATGAGAGAAATGTAAGAGCACGCTGGCAGGAGTGAGAATATCCTCCTCAGGGGTCAGGGATGATCTCCTGCTGTTCTTGATTGTTTTTGATTCTCATTTCCACTTTGCTAAAAAGCTTCAGGATGATACCATTGCTCCTTTTAACAGTGTACTAGAGGGAAGAGTCAGGTCTTGACTTCCATTTCAAGGCTGATGGTCTTATTGCTACAGGTGAAAGATGCAGACACATCATTTGCCTCATTTGACACGCCACCACCTCCAATGTTCCCTTTATTTTAAAGGCAGGCAAATGGTAACACCCATGACCCTGAAACATAATATTAATTGATTATATATGCTTTACGGCATTCTGCACTTTATTGAACTGTATTCCTGCTCTTAATTTATGCAATCTAATTTGATTCCTCATTTTTGTTTATATTATTCACACAATGCCATACAAATTATTTATGGATGTGAAAGGTATGTAAGTGAGAAATTATTCATTAGGGGTCATTTATGTTTTGCTTGGTCTAAATGCAATTATGTATTACAGTTTTACAGGTACACCCATCTATTTTCTGAGCCCACTTCATTTAAATTAAGATACTTAGAGTTTGTAGGTATTTAGAGTGATGGCAAACACATCACTGTCTCTTGTCCAGGTTAAACTGTAATAACCAGCTCATCCCGTACATAGATAGATAGATAGATAGATAGATAGATAGATAGATAGATAGATAGATAGATAGATAGATAGATAGATAGATAGTGTGAAGGACAGCCGGGTCCCATGCCCGGCAGGGACGCCCCTGCTACTTATGTTCCGGGGGAGCCGCCATGGGCAGTCCAATACCTCCCCTGGGACGCTTGGTGGCAGCCTCCCTGGCCGACGGTGACTCCCCAACCGCCCGCAGGGCTCCATGGGAGATGGAGTCCTCCACAGCTTGGTTGGGGCCCGGCGTGGCCGCTAGGGGGAGCTGCCTGCTTCCCACAGCCCGGCTGGACGAGCTTTCAGCCCCACCTGAAAGTGCAATCAGGACCAGGTGGTTAATCACCTGGAACGCTTCCAGGTGGGCTATAAAAGGGCCCAGCCACCACCACTCGGTGAGCCAGAGTTGGGAGGAAGAAGGAGACAAAGCTTGCCTGGGAGGAGTGGTGGAGAATTGTGAGTTTGTGCTTTGGGACTGTGTTTGGTCTGTGTGGCACGGGGAAGACGTGCCACACAGCTGAAGAACAAATAAAACATGTGTGTTTTTGTACACGTTGCCTCTGCGTGGTCTGTGCCGGGTCAGGTGCTATATAGCGCCTTTTACAATAGATAGATAGATAGATAGATAGATCATTCCAATCTGTCATTAATGTGGATCCCCAAGTACCAAGAAACAAACTTCTCCACCTGACTCCTCACCTCTGTGTGATCCCCTTTATCAATACACCCCATAAGTGCAGAACCATCTGAGAATTTTTGCAAGTGACATGACCTGCTGTTATATTTACAGTCTGAGTTGGACTGAAGAGAAAAAGGAGACAGAACTGTTCCATGTGGTGCTCCAGTGCTGCTCACATCCTTATCAGAAACACAATCCTCGAGTGTCACAAACTGCATATTCTGATCCCACTGACAAAACTCCCACTGCATCTTGCATCCATCTGAAACTGTGTTTGCAAGATTGCCCTCTATTCATGGATTAGCGATCTGGCATTTTATGTGATGCCCCATCTCTCCCTGACATATATAAAAAAAACATATATTTTTTTATAATTACAATTAGGAAACCTACAAGTGCAACTTCACAATAATGTTCTGTCTGCAATTATAATGTGACCATAAAATTCAATTGTTAAGCTAGCTATGCATTTAACTATTATACATAAGTCACTGTATAAAGTGTTTGAAAGTCTAAAGGCAAAGGGTTGAAAAGTCTGAAATAATATTAAGTTGTTTATTGTCTTCTAAACATCATCACAATGCACATATCACCCATCAAGAAAGCAAAATGATATCTTGACATTTTCTAATGTACATATTTTAATCTTGTGAGATGCATTTATAATATTAATACGTTCATGTACTTCCAGTCATATTACTTTCAGTAAATTTTCCTGTTTTTTTTATCCATAACAATATTTGTTAATAATTAGACTTTCTGATTGGTAATTTTGTACATGGAATGTTTATAAGATCCAATATGAAGACATCTTCTCCAGTACCTCATTTGTACAGTATCTTACAGTATTTTTCAAATTGTGCCATATAATTATTAATTATTTGAACAAAAACAGATAATGTGCATCTCCACTGATGAAAGCCAATAGACGTTATGCAGCGGTAATGTTAGCTTATGCTATGTCTTTGTGAAAAACACACAATGGATTTCTTGTTTTAGTATTATGTCATTTAAAAAAGACTGCTTTGACAAATAACGTTACATTTAGGATTTAAAAAATGGCAATGCCAGTTCTGAGCACAGGTCTAACAATGAAAAGGCAGACACTGGTAAAGTCCTTATGTATTTACAGTGAATTGGAATTTTAAAGAGTTTTCCATTCATCCTCCAACCTGCTATATCCTAACTACAGGATCATGGGGGTCTGCTGGAGCCAATCCCAGCCAAGACAGGACACAAGGCAGGAAACAAATCCCGGACAGGATGCCAGCCCACCGCAGGGCGCGCACACACACACACCAAGCACACACTAGGGACAATTTAGAATCGCCAATGCACCTAACCTGCATGACTTTGGACTGAGGGAGGAAATCGGAGTACCCGGAGGAAACCCACGTAGACACGGGGAGAACATGCAACTCCATGCAGGGAGGACCCGGGAAGCAAACCCGGGTCTCCTAACTGCGAGGCAGCAGTGCTACCCTCTACGCCACCATGCCGCCTTTAAAAGGTTTTGTTGAAAGAATACCTTGAATGTATGTTTATATAAAAATAAATGAAAGAGAAAAGAATTTTCAATATTAAGAAATAATATTCAAAAATTTTCAATATCTCTGTCACACTGATATCAAAATAAATTGTTACACAGTTTAAAAGTTGTTTGGGCATTCATTATATTTTATATTCATCCATACCATAATTTTTTAATGCAATATTTCCAGTCCAATGTTGTTAGAAAAGCCAGGAACTAACCCTAAAATGGAGCACATTTCAAACCAAGGACCTCTCAATCTTGAGATCAGTTTGTGGCACGGGAGCATTTTTTTTGGACCTGTTACTTACTGTATGGAGTTTTCACGTTCTCTTTGTGACTGCAGGGCATTGACACATGTACTTGGTTTATTTCAAATAAATGTATTGCTGGTAGATTTCTAGCTAGGGGTGGCTCATGCATTGTGCCCTTTACTTTGAGTTTCCAAAATGTGGTAATTCATATTTAAGTTTGTTTTGGCCAAGCACTTGCTGCTGTGAGGTTAAGCTCCAGTTTCTTACAATTGGATTAAGTAGGTAAAAATCTAAAAATAAAATAAGCAATAAATAATTTCATATTTATATCATACAGGTATCCCCAATTATAAAAGTGAAATAAAAAACTTATATGAATACAATACAAACCGATTTAAGATAGCATAGTTGATGGCAAAGTCTTCTTTCGGCTGCTCCCGTTAGGGATCGCCACAGCGGATCATCTTCTTCCATATCTTTCTGTCCTCTGCATCTTGTTCTGTTACACCCATCACCTTCATGTCCTCTCTCACCACATCCATAAACCTCCTCTTAGGCCTTCCTCTTTTCTTCTTACCTCTTAGCATCCTCCTCCCAATATACCCAGCATCTCTCCTCTGCACATGTCCAAACCAACACCATCTTGCCTCTCTGACTTTGTCTCCCAACCGTCCAACTTGAGCTTATCCTCTAATGTACTCATTTCTAATCCTGTTCATCCTCATCACACCCAATGCAAATCTTAGCATCTTTAACTCTGCCATCTCCAGCTCTGTCTCCTGTTTTCTATTCAGTGCCACCGTCTCCAACCCATATAACATAGCTGGTCTCACTATCGTCCTGTAGACCTTCCCTTTCACTCTTGCTGGTACCCATCTGTCACAAATCTCTCCTGACACTCTTTTCCACCCACTCCACCCTGCCTGCACTCTCTTCTTCACCCCTTTTCCACCCACCCGTTACTCTGTATTATAGTAGATGGCAAAGTAAAAGCACAAAAAAATCTCAGGGAAATATCCCAAATAGGAGAAGTTCCTGCAAAAGGTTCTGGCATCAGATTAAAATATAAAACAATCAAATAAATATAAGAACTGATAGCTGCACCAGCTGTTGCTATCTGTTTTACATTGAATAAACAAAAGCACAACAATGTGAATGACTTGTTACTGCATGAAACATGGCATTCTTTACAAATGCATGCAAATCTCCTTGGCAATTTACCACTGGGAAAATCACCATCATTTGACTGCAAAATATTCCATTTAATTTGACTGTGGGCGGCACATGGAAATGTTCCTTACTGTCCCCACCCTGACATGTGCATGTGTAATGCCAGTTCTAATATTCAAGGGAGATGTTTCCAATCCATTTTTTATTACTAATATGGAAAACATGTCTAAAGTGAATAGACTATTTAGAAGGTGATAAGAAAGACCTAACAGCTTACTTTTGTCAAGCTGAAAAAAACTTACCTCAGATTCTTTTATGGTCTTTTGGAAATTTTCTTTAAAGTCACTCATAAGTCTAATGTTACAGGAAAACAAGACCACAGAGTTCTGGCTGCATGTCAGTAAATCCTGGCTTATGAATGGTAAGGAGAATCACCAAAGCAGCCCTGTTGTTAAAGGGCATTATATTTCTATTTAATAATGTGAATCTGTGGTTCCAGCTGAGATTGCTAAACTTACTGCATTGTATCAAAAAGTCTTCACGTGTTTCAGTTTACTCTTTGAGTAATATGTCCCTGATCATTTTTTCAAAATCATTAATATCCGCACAAATTTTCATCTGAAGGGTTTATAATAATTGGCATGGAACACAATGTAAAAATATATAGTAGATATAAATTAACAATTAAATCAGGCAAAAAAGTGTGAGCATTATGAAAGGATCAGAAACAAAACACTTAAAAAGGCTTGGGGCAGCCATCCGTATATTATCCCTGGCTGCATTTGGTTTGTGTTAAGATACAAGTGTCTTCGATGGAGTCCAGACATGAACTGACTGAGGTTTGAGAAGATGGCGGTTTTAACTGAAAAGACGTTAGGGAAACAGAAGTGACCTTCTTCTGAGGCCGTCGTAGGCACTGGAACCAGAAGTGACGTCAGTCTAGGTACCGAAACCGAAAGTGACGTCTCCCTAAGTGCCGGAACTGGAAATGACACCAGCCTAGGCGTTGGAACCGGAAGTGACGTCGTCCTAAGCACCAGAAGTGATGCCTTTAATGATAAGTCAGACAGTGTATCCCACGGCTGGTCTGCAGAGATAGCAGGAAAAGGTTTAGTGCACCCCGCCACCCTAAGGCCTGTCAAGGAATTACCTTCACTTGGTCCATACAACGTAATCCTACTTGCACGTGCATGACAGTATGTACACACATATATACAGGGTGGCGCAGGGAAACGGGAAATTTTGGAACTAGGTGTTGGTGATCCTGGGGCGTTGGCTGTTGTTTGGGACCAATGCAACCTCATTTAGAACCCCTTGCCATTAGTTATAGTGGAGCAGTGGAGTGGTGCTCAACGAGTGTTCGCTGTGAAAGCCTTTTATAAGAATGGTAATAGTGTGACTGCTGTGCAATGGAAATCTCAGTGTCATTACCAGTTAGGAAGTCATGATCATGTACCATCTGCTCATGCAATTACAACATTGGTGTGCAATTTCAAAGAAATGGGTTCAGCCTTAAAAAAGAAGTCCCCAGGTGGAGCCACTTTGCATACTGCCTGACAATCGATAGTAGTTATTTGATGATTGTTTGGAAGGTACATCATTTCATGCACCGGTGACATTCCATGGCCTCCGAGATCCCCAGATCTCACTGTTTGTGATTTTTTTTCTGTGGGGACATCTTAAAAGCCAAGTATACCACTCATGCCCTGCAACCATTATTGAACTAAAAAGGAGGATTGAAGAGGAAACTGCTGGCATTCCTTTTGAGATGTTACATCAAGTAATGCAGAATTCCCATTACAGGCTGTCAGAATGTGTACAGAGAAATTGACAACATCTTCATGAAGTTTTCTTCAAAACATAAAATGAATATTGATTACCATCATTAATTGCATATCCTATACAATACATTTCATCATTAAATGTATTTTGTAACGTGTTTATTCATGCATTGAACGTCAATTGAAAATGTCCCAATTCCCTGTGCCACCCTATATACAGTATATAGTGTAGTGTCCCAGCCAGGTTGATGCCCACAGGAGGTGGCTATTGGGTCAATAGAGGGAGGACAAAGAATGGTACGGAGGACTGACATTGAGTGTATGGTTGATGGTAAAGGGAGGAAAAGGAATGGCACCCTGAATGGAGGGGCGGCAGACGGAGGCAGGACTTTTTTTTGCTGCATGGTACCAGAAAGTAGGCTGAAGGTAGTGAAGGGGGTGATGCATTAGAAATCAGCATTTTTTTTTATTTGGTTGATTAATGATGTCTCTCAGGGCCATAACAAAGAGAGGTTCATAGTCAATTATAAATATTTCAAGTCTAAAGTTGTTTGTTTCATTTTTACAATGGTGTCATTTTTTTGACTGTTCCAGTAAACTGTTCTGTGATCCCTTCTTTGTCCTTTGTTTCCTCTTTTTTTGAATCTAACATGTTGAGGTTACTGCAATATATATATATACAGTATATATATATATATAGTGACTGAGATAGAGACCCACAGCTATCTAAAAAGGAATGTTGTGGCACTAGCCAGTTATTACTTTTAATAAGTTGAAATAAAGCAAAATTAGTGCCCTGGGCACAACAGAAGATGCTTCTCAGTGGGCAATTTTACCTTCAGAGGGAAAGTAATGCTTTTTTTTGGAGCTCTGCCCACAGGCGATGCATGGTCCAGTACTAACACCAATAGAGACATCTGTGTCTTGCCTGTCTTTACGGCGGTTCCGCCAGAAGTGGCATAGCAACTCGGGGCGGAATGTGGGGAGCGCTAGGTAGTGTGGCACGCAGCTGGAGGTGGTACCCAACTAGGACGCCCAGGAGGACTGGAGGAGGGCTTGTGCCTCCTCCAGACAACGAGGGGGCGACCGCCCTGGTTGTGTTGGGGGCCACGGGTAGAGGGCTTGGAAGCCCAACCCTATAGGGACCCGTGGTCACCGCCAGGGGGCGCCCCAATGCCTTGGGAGCCCTGGACCTCAGCACTTCCGCCACACCAGGAAGTGCTGGAGGGAAGAGGATCAGGGACACCCGGAGGGCTTCCGGCTACACAGCTGGTGCTTCCGCCATACGGAGGTGTGTCAGTGGAGGCTCCTCAGGAAGCACCTGGAGCCCATCTGGGGTTGCATAAACGGGGCCGCCTCCCTCCATTCAATGGCGATAGTCGGGTGAAAGTGGATGGAGCTCCGAGGAGAAGAGTGGAGGCGGTCTGAAGACTGAAAAGGCATTGTTGTGCGGCCAGGACTTAAAGGGGTGATTGGTGCTGAGGCACTGGGTTTGTGCACTGTATATAAAACTGTAAATAAAATGTGTGTGGTGAACCAACATGTCTGCCTGTCTGTGTCCGGGCTGTACCCCACAATGGCATCCCAGATGGGACTCTCTGCCTGGCACAAGGCAGGGACCCCAAAAAAATTATTTTGTGGGCAGTCCAGAACAGCAGGTTATCCCACAAACACACCGAGGAAGCAGCGCACGCACAACTCTGCGAGAGCGAATCGCCGCATGGACCGCCACCGGTCCACCAAAGGACCATATTCCCCTGGTGCGGGGTAACGACAAAAGACGTTGCCGAACTGCAGCCGGCTCCTACAGGCCCGCTGTCGCTGAGGAAGTCCTGGATGGCAGCACGGCGAGGACAGCGCCACAGAGAGACGGGACCCGGGAAGTAAGTGCCCTGCCCAATGACGAACGGCCCTGCGGGGGCACGCTTACTTTTTGTGTTGCAGGCAGGGACTGCCCGGATCGTCATCAGTGGCAACAGCATGCCGATCCTCGGGCTGTCGTCGGCGCAGAGGCGGCAGTGCGAGGGGCTGCAAAGATGGAGTCGCTGCAGCTCGACAGGACACAGCAGCTGTGAAGCTGCTTGGAGCCATGTCACTGCACCAGAAGAAACAGAGCCAAAATGGCCGAGGACCGGAAGTCTCGCTCCGAGGCGGACACGGGATTGGTGTGTCTGGTGTGCCCGCCGATGATTGGATAGAGGCGGGCCTCAGGAATGTCAATCCCGTGCTGAAGAAGGACCCAATGGGGCCAGAGGAAGGGCCCCGCAGGGGGTGGCCGGTGGATCTGCCTGACTGGAAGGTAGGGCAGCTGTTGGATGACCCTTTGTGCTTGCCAGCAGCTCTGTAGGAGCTGGAGGAATGCCTGCAGCCCGCAGAGTCGCTCTTGCAGTTGATACTCGTCATCCGTAAAGGATTGAAGGAGCTGGAGGTGAAGGCGATCACATCCGGGAAGACGCTGCGACAGTGGGCGGATCGGCACGGCGCTGGAGACTTCAGCCAGATGGACGCGGCGGGGAAGGTAAGTGAAGCCGTCCCCATGAAGAATAAGGGAGAATCCCCCGAAATTGGCCGTGATACAAAAGACCGGCATCGAGTAGGCAGTTCTCCGACAGTGGACGCGGCACTGAATGCTGTGTGCATGATGAGGGGACAGACAGTGAGAGGGCTGGCAGGACACGGGCTGTTGTGTGCCCCAGGTCCTAGAGCCCTACGCCCCGAGTCAGAGGCAGCCTTGCGTTGCTCTACAGGTACGCAGATGGGAAGGAGTCTCTTTTTGTGCGATAAGGAGACTCAGACCATCAGGGTGTCCCAGAGTGATAGGAGGAATCGAGGGGAGAATGTTGGTTCCTTCGATAGGAAGGGACGTGTTACTGGGTGCACATGTCCAAAGAATGGCCATCCTCTGCCGAGGCAGAGGGAAACCCCAGGGCAGGTGGAAGAGCCAACAGTGAGAGCAGACCCGTTAGTGGTGAATGGACGGGCATGGGACCCGTGGAGGAGGTGCCAAACTGGCAAGTTGCAGGGTGCTGGTAGGGGGAGAGAGCGCTGCCCATACGGAAATCTTAGGGACGCCCGGTGCTGGTGTCCAGGCAGTGCTTCTGGCCCTCTCTTTCCTTTCTTTTCAGGACCACAGTCCCGACGCGCAGTAGGACCTGCCCCGTTGGGGACCTACCCTCCTGGAACGGGCTGCTTCACAGGAGGACTCTCCACCGGCGATGGGGCAGTGCCCCGGCTAGCGGGGACTATGGAGGCGAGAGCGGCACAGACTAGAAGGGCGCAACAACCTCGGAAGGAGTGCCGAAGTGATGCGTTCCAGGGTGCCGTCTTGGACCCTGGATCATAGTAGGACCCACTCCGAGGATCAACTGCCCTCACGGGATGTGTCGCTCGGACCGATGTGTTTTCGCTGGCGGTGGGGCACTGTGGCACGCGGCTGGGGGTGGTACCCAGCTGGGACGCCCAGGAAGACCGGAGGAGGACTTGTGCCTCCTCCAGACCATGAGGGGGCGACCGCACTGGTTGTGTTGGGGGCCACGGGTAGAGGGCTTGGAAGCCCAACCCTGTAGGGGCCCGTGGTCACCGCCAGGGGGCGCCCCAATGCCTTGGGAACCCTGGACCTCAGCACTTCCGCCACACCAGGAAGTGCTGGGGGGAAGAGGATCAGGGACACCTGGAGGGAGAAGACGCAAACCAGTACATATTCTGCACTTTTATTCTCAGGGTGAATGTATGACCAATTTGCTACTACAGAATTTACCTATGAGTGAATATCTATTGATGTTACTATTTTTAAAACTAGGTTTTTAAGTCATGTGATAAAAAAAAATTATTAATTGGTAATGTTAAGCTAAGGCTAGCAAAAAGTTTAGGAGAGCAAAATAAAACTGTCTGTTCTGATATTACATTAAATATTTTAAAGGGTCTCAAGCATTTGTTTTTAACCCAGGCAGACAAACCCCGGTGGCTGAGCAGGAGAGCACTGTTTTCCTTGTCTTCCATCTTAAAAGAGCAATGTGGTTCCAGTTTACCTGCATAGGGCTCATATGCTAACACTTTTTACCATGGAGATTTTATGATCAAACTCTATTAACAACCTTTCGTTATGTCTTAGCAGAGGGCCAAGTTCCATGTTATCTGCTTTTTAGCACTGTAAGAACATATTGCAAGTTTCCAACCAATAAGCCATGCCCATTCTCTTGAACCAATGCCCCTGAAGGTTTCACTTTTGAGACCTCCTGTATGACAAAGTGGCCTGCTCAGATGTTCTCTTACTGTCACTGTGGTACTCTATTCTGCCCCCCTTCTCCTTCCTAAAGGTTTGATGCTTGACTTCACACAGCAGTGTACCACTCCAGTGGTCCCCTTTCCCCTAGCAACCCTTTTTCAGTTGAGAACCCCATCACAGAATTTACTTCATATTCAGATTTCTGCATGATCATTTTGCAAATAAAGCAAGAGTGTTTAAGTATTCATGTTATTCTTTATAGTCATATTTATTAACTAATGAGCTCATTTACTATCATGTACATTATTCATTATTGATAAATAGAATCGTTAAATTTTAATGTAAGTTTTATATATTTTTCCAACCTCACATTTCCAAATGTGTTTTATCCTGCTTGCTGATTTGAAAAAGATGGAGCCTGCACTGGCAGAAATAGTCACACAAGGTATGAGTTTTCCATACATCCATGTAAATGAATAGTAAGGTCATGTCACATCTCTATTTAACTAAAATCCAACGTCTGTCTGTATGTCTGTATGTTTTCACGAGAGAACTACTTAATGGTTTTAGATAATTTTTTTCTATAAATTTCTTAAACTTTCTGTTTGATTTTGCAGCTTCTCTCATTGCACTAAGTATTATAGTTCGGTTGTGGCACTGATTTATTCACGCGACACCAAGAGACAGGCTATGGGCCAAGGAGAAGGTGAAGAGGGACTTCAGGAGTAGGGAGTTAGGTGGGTCCCTCCTCATTCATGGGCCAGCCATGTTGCAGTGTACCTTGCCTCCGCTTAACTAGCGATACCTGTTTGTTCAGCAGGCATTATCATCTAGAGATGGTTAAAGAGTAACGTTTGATGTTTTTGAGAGAGAGATCACAGCTATGTGTGTTTAAGAGGTACCTGCTCATTGGCAGAGATATCATAACCACATGCTCTTCTCCCCATGCGGAGGATGCTCTCCCATCAGAGCTGAACACGATCAGATACAGTGGCAACGTTTGACATTGGAGCGTACCTACCTACCTCTTGGACAGAGATACCTTGCCAACTTTTTATATTTTTGGCAAAGAGATCACAGCTACATTCTCACCCCTGATAGCAAAACCAAAAATATTGTATATCAAGAGGCCTTCAGATAAAAAAGCTATCAATATAAATTCCTCTCGATAAAAATGATTACATTTTTTTATGTTTTTTTGTTGATTTTTAAAATTTGTCCTGTTTCACTACTGCATGGGCGGGAGAAATAGGGGACAGCAAGTATAAAATATAATTAAACACTAAGGTCTGTGTGTGTCCAATCCCTCAAAGAAATCTGATTAGTCAGTTTTGGCTTTAGCAACACAATTGAAAGAAGTGTGAATGTAAGACAAGTGAGGAGAAGAAAAGGTATAGGAGGAACATTGAGTTAGTCGCCTTCAAGGACAAGAAGTATAAAACTGGACAGGAAATGAGAAAGGTGCCTCCAAAATAATAGAGTCTGAAAGACAGGCTTTATGGGAACACGCTTGAGAGAGGAGTGGTTCTGGTCAAGAGGAGATGGGTCTGACTGTAGACACACATGGATGGCAAGAAAATACCTGAAGGGACATGTAGGAAAAGAGATTGAGAATGATTTAAAAATATTTGCCAATACCAATAGTGGCATTGAAAATTCCAGTCACCCTTGTTTAAAATGTCTGTTGCTGTGAATAGTTAGGTGAGCAGAAGATGAACTGATCACCAAAAGCCATAAAGTTAAAGGTGATGCCTTTTCTTTCAGCATTTTATGCAAGATTAGTGTATTGTTTTTGTTTTGTACAATTATGCAGTGAAAAAAGGAAAGGAACATCATGAAAAAGTATGTGCACCCCAAGATATTTGAGGTCTCAGATAACTTCTTCCAAGGTCTCAGACCTTAATTAGCTCGTTAGGGCTATGGCTTGTTCATAGTCTTCATTAGGGAACCTGAGGTGATGCAAATTCCAAAGCTGTATAAATTCTCTGACTCCTCCAACCTTGTCCCAACAATCAAAAGCCATGGACTCCTCTAAGCAGCTGCCTAAAATAATTTATGGTCACAAACCAGGAGAAGGCTACAAGAAGATAGTGAATCATTTTCAGGTAGGTAGCTATTTCCTCAGTTTGTAATGTTATTAACAAATGGCAGTTAAAGGAATGGTGATGTCAAGTTGAGGTCTGGAAGACTAAAAAAACTTTCTGCAAGAACTGCTTACTGGATTATTAGAAAGTCAAATAAAATCCCCCTGTTTGACTGCAAAAGACCTTCAGCAAGATTTAGCAGACTCTGGAGTGGTGGCACACTGTTCTATTGTGCAGCAACCCATGAACAAATATGATTTTAATGGTAGAGTCAGCAGAAGAAAATCTTTCTTGCGTCCTATCCACAGAATTAAGCACCTGAAGTTTGCAAATGAACATCTAAACTGGCCTGATGCCTTTTGGAAACAAGTCCTACGAACTGATGAACTCAGTTCCAGTGTAGTTTTCGTGCCCTCCATAGTACAGAAACAGGACTTATCAAAATTACTAATGACCTCCTTATGGCAGCTGATTCTGGTATAATCACTATTCTCATCCTCCTTGATCTGAGTGCGGCCTTTGACATTATTTGTCACACCACTCTTCTCAATAGATTGTATTTGATTGGCATTACCCACACTCCACTAGACTGGTTTCAGATCCTATTTGTAAGGCCGCACTCAGTTTGTTCAGCTCAAAACTTTTACATCCCAATCCAACGCTGTTACTTCAGGTGTGCCCCAGGGCTCTGTCCGGGGGCCTCCCTTCTTCATTATTTACCTCCTTCCCCTCGGCAATATCTTTCGTAAATATAACATTCATTTCCACTGTTATGCTGATGACACCCAGCTCTACCTCACTAGAAAACCTACTTTTTCCTTCTCACCCTCCTCGCTTATTGACTGCATAGCAGAAATTAAACCCTGATTCTCCTCAAATTTTCTTAAATTAAACAGTGACAAAACTGAGGTTCTCCTCATTGGTACAAAATCAACATTATCCAAAACCGATAATTTTTTATTTGTTATTCCTCTGTTTCCCCTTCCCCACAGGTCAAGAGTCTGGATGTCATCCTTGACAGCACTCTATTTTTTCAGTCCCACATCAATAACATCTCCCGGTCTGCATATTTCCACCTGCATAACATTAATTGTATTCGCCCCTCCCTCACTCCCCACACCACTACTGTCCTTGTTCATAGCCTTGTCACTTCCCGCCTGGATTATTGCAATTCCCAATGGTCTTTCTCGCAAATCTCTTTATAAGGTTCAACAGGTCCAGAATTCCGCTGCCTGCATCATTACTAGAACTCCCTCTTTTCACCGTATCACTCCTGTTTTACACCAGCTTCACTGGCTTCCAGTTAAGTTCTGCATTGACTTCAAAATTCTCCTGTTAACATTCAAGACTATCCACAACCTTGCCCCTCCATATCTGTCCAACCTTCTCAATGTTGCCATTCCCTCCTGCACCCTTAGATCTTCTTTCTCCATTCACTTGACTGACCCCTTCACCCATCTTTCCCGTCTGGAACTCATTACCATCAGAGCTTAGAAATATTGGCTCATTTTCACTTTTCAAATCTGTGATTACAACTGCTGTGTCTTATTTTAACATTTTTTCTATATTTCTTTGTATTTTTAATTTTTGTTTATAATGTGTTTTATATCTATTGTTTGGTGTCCTTGAGTGTTTAGAAAGGTGACTATGAATAAATAAATGTATTATTATTAGAATAGAAATTTTTGGCCACAATGTTCAGAGGTATGTTTGGAGAGAAAAGGGTGCTGAATTCCAGGAAGAGAACAACTCTTCAGCTGTTAAATATGGGGATGGATTGCAGTCAGTGGCACACAAAACGTGTCATTGGTCGAGGTTAGAATCAATTCAAATAAATACCAGCAAATTCTTGAAGCAAATAACACACCATCTGTAAAGTTGGAGATAAAAAGAGGATGGGTCTTAAAACAAGATAATGATCCATAACACTCCTGAAAATCTACAATGGAATACCTCAAGAGGCACAGGCTGATGGTTTTGCCATGGCCCTCACAGTCCCCCGACCTAAACATCATTGAAAATCTGTGGATAGATCTCAAAAGAGGGATGCATGCAAGATACAGATGGTGTATCCTAATGTCTAGGCTAAATTACCCTCCATGGCCTAGTCAATCTGGCCCCCCCAATCATTCCCTGCCTCTAATTTTCTATCTCTGTCACCATTTAACCACCTAATACTGTAGCTCATGTGTGGTGAGAGTACTGCAAAAATGATTGCCATTTCATCATCCAGGTGGATACTACACATTAGTGGTGTTTGAAGTGGTTCCCCTTTCATTATGTAAAGCACTTTGAGTAGTGAGAAAAATCGCCATATAAATGCAAAGAATAATAATAATACTAATAATATAAATGTAAAGAATTGTTGTTATTACTATGTTTATTATTACTGTATATACTCATATATAAGTCTGGTCTTGAAACCCAAAAAATTGATAATAAAATCAGGCCCCGACACATACATCTGTTCAATTGTTTTTTTTAAATCTTCTTGCTTCCTTCAATCTCACATCACTTTCTCAGACACATTGAATTTTGTTGCAGCAGCGCAGTTACCAATTTTTTTCACCACTTCAATGACTTTTAATTTAAAGCCAACTTCATATTTTCTTCTGATCGATAAAGTGTATGAGAGTGCGACATGCAAAAAAAACAAAACAGTGCAAACATCGCTTTGCAATAGTTTGGGTATTACTGTGTGGTCACATAGACACAATACATCGAAAAAAAAGTCAGTGTGCTCCATCGTTACTCTCTCAGAGGTGGGTGTTAGCATATCATAATCTCTTGGACCAATTTTTCTGCATTCGACTTATATGACTGACATTATAAAATACAGGAAATTATACAGTAAAATCAATCCCTGACTTATCTGAGAACTTAAATGCGAGTATATACAGTACTAACATGCACAGTGAACATTTTAATCATCTAGATAGCAGTAGTAGTAGATAGTATCAAGAAACCAGAATGTCTACAGCAGGGGTCCTCAATCACAGTCCTGGAGGGCCGCAGTGGCTGCAGGTTTTTGTTCTAACCTGGTTGCTTAATTAGAAAGCAATTCTTGCCAATAATTTGATTTCATGGCTTGTTAGTGCTTTAGCTCTGCCATGTCAGGTAATTCTCATATCCTAGATGTTCTTCCCCTTTCTAAGGATATCATCCAAATGATTTGAAGGTTAAAATGGATGAGTAATTCTCAGTCCTTCACTTTATTCTCTTCACTTTCCTTCCAAGTATTTAATTAAACCCAATAGTGAATGATAAATACACACAGGTGTAAATGAAAACAAGCTAAATGGAGAAATGCTGGTCTCTTTTGTGATTTGCATGTGACTGCTAATTAGGAGCAATTAAAAGCCAAGAGTACAGCTGTTTAAGACAAAAATAAGCAATAAGGGTTCAAAATCTTAATAAGCGAAACAACTAAAGTGAAGCAGAAGTGTTACTTGAGCAATAAGTGCTTCTTATTAAGCAATTGGGTTGCAGCAAAAACCTGCAACCACTGTGGCCCTCGAGGATAGTGATTGAGGATCTCTGGTCTACAGGACAGTGACCTGAATATGAGGATTAGTTGCAATTTCCATGTATTTTAAAAATAAATTTGCAGGAAATACATCTAACAAAACATTTGTTATCATTAAAAAAAGAAATTTAAAGAAGTATAAAAAAACTCTTTAAATAAATACCTATGTATGAACAGCTACAAGGGATGATACAAATATGAAAAAAGCCGTCAGTTAGGCTGTTGATGCTAACATTCTACTTTCTTCTACAGTAAACATAACATTACATTCTTAAACCCATTTAATCCACTTCAAGGTTAAAGGAGTCTGAGCCTATCCCAGGAGTACTTTATACAGTACAGGAACCAATACTGGATGAGACGCTGTTCCATCACAATGCCTACCATTAAAAAAACACTGAGATATATTTATAGGTCATCACTGTCATGTGTACAGAGTACAGTGAAAATCTTACTTTAATGTGCTAATCAAAATGCAACATGCCGCCATTCTCCAAATAGTGCACCAAGTTTATTCTCTGTGTTCTTACAGATAACTAAACATTAAGCTGTTTTTAGTGGAACAACTTAAACATTAATTAATTAAATGAGGTACATGAAGTCAGTTGTCTCTCATTTGTAAATGTACCTAGGTTTCTGGTTAACAATTTATCTTTAGAAATTGATTCCGCACATTGATCCCTGCACTTTTCACTGTCTAGTATCATACATTTTTTAAATTAAATGTAAACTTCAACCTGGCTGGGTTTTGTCTATTCATTTGTCTTTTTTAACTGGCAGTTAATGAATTGAAAAGCCAACCAATATGTGTTTTAATTAATACAGTCGATTCCTGTTATTCAGACCACATCGGGAAGCGATCATTTTGGTCCATAATAACCGGCTGGTCCGATTACACGAACATGCTCTATACATGTGCAACCAAGACGGGACGTGCTATAAGTAACATATTAAAATGTCATTATGACTTTTATTGTGCTGCACACGCGTATGGAAAATGTAAAACAAGAACTACGTACATGTACATGTACGGTTGCTTACAACTTTGTTTATTGAAAAAGAAATCTACAGATTCTTCGAAACGATCTACATGACACTCAGCATGTGAAGCACAATAAAAAAGGTTACATTACCAAATTCCAGTCAACGTTTGAAGAACTTGTCTGGTGTGATCTGACGCATTCTGTTTACGCACTGCACTTGTTTATGCTCATCTTCATGTCCTAGGCTAATGGACGGTCCGTTTTAGGAAAGAAAGGGCAGGCATGTTCATCCCCACTGGTTTGCACTTGGTACAAATTTTCCGAAAGCATAAATTCTCCTGGGGAGCCCAGGATCCTCCCGATGTCGTTGACCCGCTTTACATCCGCTTTCCGCAGGTGACTTGTGACTTCTTTTTCTTATTCTCTGTCATGTTCTTTGGTCCGATTAAACAGAATTTTTGTCCAAATAAGCGAACAATATTAGGCTTATGTAATATGATCTGTTTCGGTTCTTTAGGATTCGGTCCGAATAAGCGGCTTATCTGATTAACCGGTGGTCCAATTAACCGGAATCGACTGTATCATCTTTGTCACAAGTCTTGCTTGTAAGTTAAAGATGCATGCAGCTATTCTACATGTACTCTCAAGGTCATGACATAGTGTGTGTCAATAGTCAGGTCTCCTTAGCAGTTTTCCTTTATGTTCTACTAGCCACATTTCCTGTTTAAAATATTTAATATTTCTTGCCTTAAGTGTTCCTTCTGCACCTTCCCTCTGTTTTCACATGTGTCTGAACTTCTCTCTACTCGCGCTCCCTCTCTCAAGTGTGTTGCCATAAACCATCCTATTCAGAGGGGCCTTGCTCACCTCCTGTCTGCTTTTGTACTTTCTGTCTTTGAAGGTAACTCTCAGTGTGTCCTCCTATGCTTTAATTCCTCCTCATGTGTCTCAAGCTTGTACTTCCTCTTTTGATCACATCAGCAAAGCCAAACTGACCAATCACATCAATGCTAAATTGACCAATCAGATTGCTCTTGTCCCAAAAGCCTGACCTAAAATACTTTCAAAAGTTACCATCAAAACCCTGACTAGATATAAAAAGGAACTAGAAGAATCTTTATGAAATAAAAGATTTATTTTAACAAGAACACTGCAATGCAAGAAGCTCCTAAGAGCACAAGGGAATTTGCCTGAGAATGCTAGGAAAGCCACAGCAAACAAAGTCCCAATACAGAATCCTAAGGTGAAGAAGAAAACAGAGCATATTCAAAATGAACTGCCATGAATTACAGAAGGCCCTCCAATATAAAGGATGGAGGGCAGTTCCTGTCAGTGATTGGCAGGTGGCCCTGCCTCTTAGAGGACCGCCCACAAAACACATGCGACATAAGCAAGGCATTTTACAACAACGAAACACAAATAATAGTTATACATTATAATCAAAAGAAACATTATTACAAACAAACGGCACAACATTAGACAAAACAGATAAAAAACACAACTTTAAACCCCAGCCAGGTGAGAAATGCTGACTGACACATGACATCTCTGAGGGACCGGACACACATTTTAGCGTTTTATTATATAGAAGATCTGTTGCAAGTTTACAGCAACAACCCTCCTAACTTTACTGCCCCCAATCTTTCACTGTTATTAAGCCCTTAACTTCACAGGGGTCAATAACACAACATTACACTTAATATGAAATTTGTATTGCCTTTTTATTGACCAACTTTGAAAGGAACATTAACACAAATAAGGTATGTCAGCCTTTAAAAAATTAGGATTGGACAGACCTTTCCACACACACTATTGATCAATCTTTCCCTATTTAATTTATAAATGGAAATGACAGTCCAGACTGTTTTAGGCTAATTACCTCATTTTTTAAATTTTCCTACTCTAATATTGCTAAGGCTGAATATTGACAGATATTGATTGAAGAACTTATTAGCTCCTTTTGTTTACTATGATATGAAATGACTGTTTATTCATTTTCAGTATATTTATCTTTGTGTCTTTTGATCAATGAAAGCTCTCAATTGTATTTTAATAGCCCAACAGTCTAAATTTCTAGTGTTAGACTGTTGATTTATTGTATTGTTCAGGTTAAGAATATTTATTTTGGATAGTTTTTGATGCCGTTATGTTTCTAACATTCATCACCATTTAGTCCATTCGCTGATAGCTCAATGACGGTTGTTGTTAGGGACAAGTTAAAAGGGTTAAAAGGTCAGCGATAAGAGCACTTCCATCTCTGACTTTTGTGTTCTACTGTTGCTTCTTTTCAAACATTTTTCAGGTATTTTTCTGTTAAAGACCTTTTGTTACGATTTTAAGTGCTCGTCTTTGTAGTTTCACTGCACTTTCTTGATCTCTCAGCTTTGATTTTCACTATTTCTTGATTACATCTCTTCTCCCAATCTGCCTTTTAAAATTCCCCATGCTACTCCTTAGCACAATACACTAAGCCATCTCTGTTATTTTTTTATTTCTGTAAATAAATAGTAGTTTCTCTTGCTGAGACAACAGCCCTGATTTTTGACCATTCATAAAGTGGACAACATTCGGTACAATGTCACTAGTCATTGTGGTACATTAGCTCATTATGTCTCAATGTGAGTCTGGCTGTTTCAGAATTCTTTTTGCTTCTTATAGACTTTTAGGTGATATTTTTAGTCAGAGAATAATGTAGGCTTGCCATGTGTAAATGGTTGGATGGGCATCCCAACCAGAGAAGGGGATGGTTCCTTACCCAGATGAGAGGGTCCGTACAGGCAGATGGGCATCCCGACCAAGAGAAAGGAAGGAGCCAGACCCAGAATTGACAGTCGAAGGAGATGGACGGACATCTCTCCATATCAGTACCCATTTGGGAACCAGTTAAGTATGCTGGGAGATGTAGTACAACAATATAGCCCTGATGCGGACCTTGGGTGCTACAAGGGGGTGCAGTTGGGAGATGTGCTCCCTAAAATGGGACGTATGAAGTACTTCCATTGGGCAGATGCCCTGGCACCAGAAGTACTCCTGAGTCCTTAATAAAAGGGACCGCAATCCCTTGTGCAGGTGAGTCGGAGCTGGGGGGACGTAGAGCAACACTCAACTGGAGAAGGGCAGTGCAGTGGTGAGAGAAAGTATTGTGGAAGGAGAAGACATTATTGTGGACAGTGAGAGAGAAAACTGTGCTTTTTGTTCATTTTGAAGGAATTTGATTAATAAACCATGTTTTATTTAAACTCGGGACTCTTTTTGTGTTTGCGTTGGGGTTTGCGGCAGGCTGATGCCCCAGTTTCCATCATACATCCATAAACTCTTTAAGTTCCGAATTGACAAACTGCATGCTATTATTTGTGGCAGCCCTTAAGTGATATACTGCATTGCACATTGCAAATAGGCACTTTAAACAAGTGGCTGGTTTCTAAGTCGTGAAAATAACAATCAACTGTAACTAAAAAAAAGTAAGCATTTTTTATATGTAGGCCGAGGGACTCTAACTTCATAGGTTGTACCTGAGATATGTGTGTCAAAGTGCATGAGTAAAACACAAGCCACAGATTACCTCTCAGGTCTATTAAAAGAGCACCCCCATGAATATATTTCTTGTATTTATTATACCACCATGAATATATTTCATCATTTACCTAATCCTGTCATTTCTTTCTTCATAAAAGGTAGGGAATTAGACCATTTCTCACTAATTGTTCCACACAATTCCTTGTTCTCTCCCAAAAACTATTGCAACTCCCTACTGGCGGGGCATACTTAAATTGCTATCGAACATGTCCAAATCCTACAGAATGCAGGTACATTGTTGGTGTCCTCTGTTCCTCGTTTCACTCCTACTACTCCTCTACTTCATTCACTACACTGATTTCCTGTTGTGGCAAGGATCTACTTTAAACTCTTGTCTTGACCTATGGTTCTCTGAATGGCTATGCTCCTTAATATCTCAAGTTTTGATCTCTCCTTCAAAAGGTCTCCGTTCTGCCTCTGCCTTTCTACTGACATCCCTCCTCTTGCGAGACATTCCAAAACTGGACACTGGTTCTCCATTGCTCCAAACTTGTGAAATGATCTCCCTGTGTCTATTTGAATCACACCCTATTTACTCTTGTTTAAGCATCTTTTAAAAATCACACCTTTTCATTAAATATTTAGTATTTAAAATATAGTTTCTTTTCTACAGGATAGCTGCTTTTGTAGTAACAAAGATTTTAGGATAGTGTAGCTGTTTTTCTTAGTCTGCTTGCAGGTATATTTATATAGTACTAGTGTTACTCCCTCTTGCTCATTTTTATAATCTTGTTCTCACTTGTCTTCAATGCTTGCACCTTTTATTAATTCCTGCATGTATTATAACTTGCTTTGTCAGTTAAATTGGATAAAGGGGGCTGCTAAGTAAATAATAATAATATCTAATAATCTGCCCTTACCAGTATTCATAGTTGGTGTCATGATGTATTGCTACTGGTAAAGTGGAATGATGCTCCACTCACTGTATTTCTTAGGAGATCCTATACTGAAGGCAGTATGTAAAAAGATGGGAAAATAAAACCAAAGTAACAACAGTGTGGTAAGTGAGCCACAGAGCTGTTTACTGCAGAGAGTCAAATAATCTGTATGCAAACAGTCAGAGTAAAGCTAGTGTTTCTAATTGATACATTCTGGGAATAGAAAATAAGTTTTTCATAACATTTGTCTTATTGAATATGCACAACACACCATCCTAAATTAGTATGCAATGTCCGAGAATATGTAAAAGACAAATATGTTCCCAGGGAATTACTTTTGAAAGTGCTGTAGTTTTTTTTGGTCTGGATAATTCTTTTGGAGCTGACACATCAGGTTATTTTTGAGTTCCCTTATAATTAATCATTGCTTTTAGTGTTCAATTAACATTCCCTTTTTGAGTTTGAGAATTTCAACACCTAAAATCTGTATTGTGCTTCAAGACAGCACGTTAATTCATTTTATCCCCTTTTGTTGGGGTCCTAGATTATATCTGAGCTAAAATGCTTATACCAAACAATGGGATATTTTTCTTTTCTGCTTTTATGGGTTTACTTTAATGAATACTAGGGGGCTTTGCTCCCTGCTTGGTTTTTTTTTTTATAATAGAGAGACAACTACATGCAGTTGCATAGAGGTAAGCTGGTAAATGCGTTTTATCACTATACTTCTTTTGAATTAGCTTGATTGGCTTTTGATATGTAATGTAGTTGGTACTGACTTGGGGCTGCTCCTCAATTAATCAATTACTTTTTAGTACAACCTCTGCTGAATTTAACTCTACCCATATATTCATCCATTTGTCAACATGCTTAATCCAGCATGGGACTGTGGCAGCTGGGCCTGTTCCAGTAGTACCTAGAACATGGAAGGAAACTGTGACCCGACATTTGCGCGATAGACATATGCGTGCCGACAAAATAGCGCTGATTAAAACGTGCTGATAAAATCGTGCCGACAAAATCGCCCCAACAAAATCGCGAAAGTTTCATTAAATATGAATTACTAGTTTAAAGCATATATAATAATGTTTATTTTAGAAGTCAAAAATAATAAATATATGATATTTATAATATTATGAGACGTGGCATGCCATCAGCACAGCACGTAGATAGTCCTTAAGATCACACCCTGCATATGTAGGAAGAATTGCAGCAAGGGCGTCCCACTCTCTTGGCCTCTCTCGCGATTTTGTCGGCGCGCATTTGTCGAAAACCAGTTAGCGGGTTTGTCAGCGCTCATTGGTCGGTCGCGGTTTTGTCAGGGCGCATATATCTATCGCGCTATTGTCGGTGAACCAAGGAAACTACCTAGATTGAAGAGTTGATTTAAGTGGTTATATAAAATTAATGAATGTAAAATACATTAGGGGTGCACACAGAATTCTGCAATGGAATGCAATGGATCCTGGGCACAGTGGTACCAGTTCACAAAAGCTAAACCTAGGAATGCTGAATTAGAAAATGCAAAATTCTAAAGATCTGTGTTGTATTTGTGAAGCCTCTAAGAGTAGGAATACAAATTTGGTCTTACTTGTTGGAGTTGGAGTTATATGCATTTTATCAATTTTCCTAATTTAGGAGACCACTCCTAACCTGACCAGGATTTAGGAGAGCTCATGAACTGTCCTAACTCACTAGGAGCTGCCAGAAAATGGCATTCAGGCAGTGATCAGCATGCACATCCCGAGAAAGGTAACATATTTTGGAAATGCAGGTCAACAATGAACTTGATATTGATTTGACAGAGATGGAAGAACATTTGTAACAGTTTTTGTACTCTTGTATGTTATGTCATCGTTCAATCTATGTGGTAAACCAATGTTCTGTCAGCTGAAATGAAAGTGTAACATTACACGTAAAATGCGGCTTTGCAATAGTAATAATTTGGGTATGTTGCAACCAACCATTTCTTGAATTTTGCACCAAAATTTGAATGCCCTTAAGTATGCAGATTTATATATTACTCTGCCGCTTCACATGAGGTAATGTTAAAGCAAGCTACATTCATGCAAATCAGCACACACGAAGATCATTGCTCCAAGTGTGGATAAGCACGCATACAGGAATCACAAGTGATATTGCAGTATTAATACAAAGATTGTCATGAATGTGAACCATATTGTAGCAGCCAGCATATTACCCTGAAGATAAGTGGGGCTGGATGGGGTATTGACAGTGACATGTGACAGCTGACACACTGAGCTCTGCATTCCATATTTTGAACATTTCTGTTACATTTTGCAAGCCCGGGAAGGTTCAAGAAGGCAGGTGTAGCTTCCTGAGGCATTGAACAAATAGAGCCTTGCAGAATATAAGAGGGATCGCAGAGACAGACATGGCACGCCGCAGTGGGAGACAATTGGGACTCTGGAAGTATGAATGTGACTTCAGAAACAGAACAAGAATGGCTGTGGCTAGTTTTTGTAACTGCTACTTTACGAGATGTTTTCTGTGGCCATAACAGGAAGAAGGTGATTCATCTGAAAGTACAGGTGTTGTTTATCCATCAATTTATCCATCTGTTTTCTAAACGTGCTTTATACTTGAGGAAGCAGGAACCTATCCCAACAAGGCAGCCACAATCCCTGGAGCATTCGTTGTCTCACTTTACTTTAATTCAGAGTGTGTGTCTTGGACTTTCCAACTCAGTGTTTGTTATGGTATAATTATTGACGTTGCAGTAAACTGGCAACAATTATGTGCAAATTAGCACCATACTCGGCTGTAGTCAAGAGAAGACATGGAAAGTTCAAAAAATGTTGGATTGTCTCACTTAATGCGATGTCCTTGGTAGAGAAATGAAACAAGTGCAAGATGGCACAAAAGCAAAGCAAAAAAAAACAATAGGCAATGCAGCCATTGAAAAATGGTCAATGCTGTTCAGTAGAGTGGGTCTGGCGTGACAGAGAAGCATCTTGTGGTCAGCTCTTGCCCAAGTGAGACCCCACTTCTGGGGATAGTAGGCTTTTATAGGGTTCCAATCGGAAGGGGCGGAGTAAGTTGTCCTCATGTGGCATCTTCTTACTGCAGTGGATGAGAAATGATATGATACTGTTAGTGACAGCGCACCCTCCTGTTCCGGAGTGGAAGTACATACCTCTGACGATCCTGGAAGGCGGTCTTCTGATGCACACTGCCTTATTATGCTTTATTTCTTTTTCTTCTTCTTCTGCTAGTACTTTTATTATTAGCATTATGATTGTGTGCAGCCTTAACATTAGTATAAGAAAACTAAAAAACGTAATTATGAGTTTCAATTTGAGGCTCGGGGTGTTGAAGTCATGATGCCATTCATTCTCAACTCTCCCTCCAAGCTGGGAGTAAGTGTTAGGTGCTTAGTAAATACTTCATATGTACTTCTCTGAGCTAAGACAAATTCTTATCGTACAATTCACAGGAGTAATTCTGAGATGTTTGATAAATGCTGGCCCTGTCCTGCTTCACATGAATTAGGTCTGACTAGAGTAAACAAGGTAACTATCCTGTTTTGCTGTATTTCTGACATTCTCTTTCACATCTACCTCACGTTTTAATCACTTGACAGACTTCACTTCCCCCAACTCTTTCTTTCATTTCATACTTCAACTTCATCTGTTCTTGGCAGTGTTAATTCATTTACATCTCAACCTTGGTTAAAATAAGGTTTGTGATAAAATTAAGGTTTATCCAGTAAACTGACGCACGCAACTGTTGATTTGACTCAAATTTCCAAAACAATGTTAAAATGTGTTTTTTACAACATACAACATTTAATAAACAAGAGAACATGTAATTTGCAGGATAGTAACCTCACTGTTGTAGTGAGAAGTTAACTTTGTCCTTGTAATATACAATGTTAATGCCTACTGTATCTTATAGTTTCCTATATTAAGACAAATTAGTGCAATACAAATAATTATAACACTTGTGATGGGATCAATAGTACAATGTGTTTTTACCAGGGTAATTTTGCAATAACTTCATTTGGAAAATACAATCCTTACATGTGTTAAAATAAATTCCACAACACAGAAAATATCACCTTATGCTGAAAAATTGGGGTGTAAGCAATGCGAGTATTCCAATGCAAAAATGATCCAAATCATATATAAATACCTATTTCATAATGGCTAATCTAAAGAATAATCAGTTTGGATTCTGGAATAGCTTCATAAAGTTCAGATTTAAATTCCTCTGAGAATCTTTGGCAGGAGTTGAAAAAGATTTCCACAGAGAAGGCCTTGGAATTTGAACTCACTGGAAAATAATTTGAATAGAACAAAAATTCTAAAGAATTTGTTCAAAATAGCTTATTGAGTAATATTCTATTAACAGAAATCAGAACTGTTTAGTGTTCAGCTACTCTGTTGATACAACTAATTTTGTTTGCAGCTATTGAACCTGCACTCAGAAATGAAAAGGTGATGTTTAAAAAATCTGCAATTAAAATTGACTTAAGGCACAATATTTCTTATGAGTAAAATAAGAGGCCAAGAAAATGTCAGCCTATAAAGAAATATGGTTAATTTTAATTTTAAAAGTGATGTGATAAAATCATTGCATATGGTAAGGAATTGTGCAAGGTTTTGATTAAATTGAATAAAGTAAAGCCTTGAAATCAAAATACACAACAAAAAAGGAAAGGGTTGGAAGTTCCTATATTCATACTCAGTGGTACCTATTGTAAGACCCAATCTTAGAAAGTTAAAGCTTTGAGTTGAACTCATATTAGCGTTTGCTTAAGTAGAATAGAATAAAATTTTCTTGCATAGCAATTAGAATATGGTATAGTCTTTTACCCCCTGTAAGTTAATATGAGATAGAACTTTCTTGCTGTAATCTACAATATAGTGTGTTAACTGAGTCAGTTGTAGTTAATGTTTTAGAATATGTCCCAGTGCTAGCAGGGACTGAAAGATCCATTTACAGCATGATAAATTGATAGGCATACATTTTTCTGAACGTTTAGAAACGGTTTAACTCAGGGCAGGACTGGGAAGCTTATTCAGACCAGGAATACCAAATCTAACCCAGGTCATACAATATACCGTATATACTTCTGTATAAGTTGGGTGTTGAAACCCGAAAAGTCGATCATAAAATCAAACCCTGACTTATATGCCCGTTCAAAAATACGACAATTCAATTTTTTTACATCTTCTTGCTTCCTCCAATCTAATACCAGTTTCTCAGACACAGAAGTGCAGTTACCCATTTCTTTTGCCACTTCAATGACTTTTAATTTAAAACCAGCTTCATATTTTCTTCTGCTCGAACACTTCATCATAGATAAAGGATGCTCTTACGATAAAGGTGTATGAGGGTGTGAGATATAAAAAACACAAATCAGTGCAAACGTTACTTCGGAATAGTTCGGGTATTACCGTATGGTCACGTAGGCACAATACATAGAAAAAAAGGCAGTGTGCTCCATGGTTAATCTCTCAGGTGGGCGTTAGCATATCATTAACTCTCTTGGACCAATAGCGTGAGTTTTCCACATTCGACTTATACGACAGACATTATAAAATACCGGAAATTATACAGTAGAATCGAGTGTCGACTTATCCGCGGGAGAACTTGAACGTGAGTATATATGATACATCAGTTTTCTTGTACAGGCACAGACTCAAAAAAACAACAAACACCATTTTGTCTTGGAAAATTTTATGAATGAGGAGACAGTAGATTCAGCTTTTATAAATACATTTCACTCTTAAATACTAGTCTTGAGACAACCTCTGATAAAGCATGGAACAACAATTCATAAATAAATAAACCATGTAGTTCTATAATATTTATATCAAACCAAATGTGCAAAATGCACTGAACCACAAAAGGTAGTTGTCAGTTTAATCCACAGTGCATACATTATGTTTGCAATTTCAACTGTGAGTCTAGAATCTACACAGCCGCTGTCAGTGTCTGGATGGTAATGCTGAATACTCTTCCACTAAGTTTAAAGTGTTGGTCAAAACGGACCACTTTGAATGTCTTCAATAAACAAAAGACTCAAAAAATGCCTCGGCGCCACAGAATCCTGTCAAGCATTTTTTAAATAAAGCACTTAGTAAACAAAAAACTATGAAACATTTCGTGTAACCTATTTAGTCACTCTCTCATCATAGTGCTAAGGTTTTTTAACTGTCAGAACATGAAAGACACACTTTAAAAATATTAAAGTAAAAGCAAGACACATTCATTAAACAACTTATGAAACAAAGAACAACGGGTACATTTAAAAATACAAATCTTTCCACTTACATATGTGTTTCATTAATAAAAAAAATACAATAAAACTTTTTGTGTAGCCTATTCAGTCACTCTGAGGGAAAAAGGAAGAAAACAAATATTGAAAATGTGACCATACACTACACTTCATTAAGACCCTAAATTCTTTTATTTCTGGTAAGACTTGAAAATAATTTCAAATCTTGAAATCCAGAAGCATACTCTAACAATTCATCATCTGCTGGTAAAGTCATAGTTTAAAAGGGGTTAACTAAAATAAAATGGAAACACACAAGAATACACAAGATATGAAAACAACGAAGTGAAAATTGTTCACAATAAACACATTGAGGTTTAAAATGACCAAATTCTAGTCTGCAGAGTCATATGTCAACCACATTAATGCTCACACCTCTGTTGGAAAAAGATGAAGTTGACATTTACACAATGAGGCAGAAATTGTTACAGCTGCTGCATAGTTCTTTAAGATCAAGTTCTGATTTACTACCCTTCCTACCAAACCTATTCAAGAATCCATATTTCCATTCCAATGTGTTATTAAAAGTGTTATTAAGATAACCATTCTTCTATATATCTTAAAAGAATTATTATTGTAAGAGATAAATAGTCGTCTATACTTATAAAAGCCAAAGCCCTCACTGACTCATCACTAATTCTCCCACTTTCCATATAGGTGGGAAGATGAAATTTTTGCGTGCTCATTCCTTGCAGTGTACTTACAAAAGTTAGGTATGTTTCATGTCCTATTGCAACACCCAAGGGGGTGGGGGATGGGTGTACCCCCTAAACTGTATATATAGATAGGGGAAACCCTTTCTCACTATTTCTGCAACTTCCAATATACGTAAGAAGCCACGAAAAGCAGTCGTGTTTAAGATGGGTCGATGTCACACCCTAATGCGGGTTCTTTTTCTACAGTTATATTCTTGAATAAAAGCGCACTTGTTTTGTTATACTTGTACCTTTTGTGAAAGTACGCTTCATGTCTACATTTTGTCAATTATTACTAAAACATGAAAAATGTTTCTGTTTTAACGATGTGTTAACATAGATTGTTAGTAGACACAGAACACACATGAAATGCATGTATTCCAAATAACGATATAGTATTTACTCTAGTCTATACAACTCTAAGCAACTGACACCCAGGTAAATAGACTTAAGCTGAGAAAACCTTGTGTGGTGTAGGGGGATGTGATAGCAGGCTACTTGCTGCTTATCGACACATTTACAAGACAAAAGACGGTGACGGAGTGGTGCGAAGGGATTTAAGGTGGGAAGGATTTACAAGTTTTTTCATAGGCTTTGGTAATTCAAGTGTTAAACGAACTCTTTCTCTTTAGGACTCAGAATACATTACATTCAAAATATTACAGCTCTCTGAACAATTTAAATACTAAGATGTACACTTGATATCATTTTTATGATGATAGGAGTTAAAGCATGTATAAAACATTGGGTCAATTTGGCACAGTGGTAGCGACAAGCTGGCGCCCTGTCCAGAGATTGTTCCTGCCTCCCACAAGATGTTTGCTGAGCCATGCACAAGCCTTGATAAAATAATTTATTGCAGCAGTACCGTCTCTTTCAAATGTATTAACCCCCAATTCCTGTCCTTTCTTTTCTTTCTCCAAGTAACCAATTGCCACACAATCAGCTCTTTAGTAAATGTAAAGCCATCTGTAAGCTTAGAACTCTGATTCTTCAAAACTTTTTCTTCTTATTATTCTTTCGGCTTTTAAGGAACATAAATATCTTTGTGTTTAATTATTCTGTCCATCTATCCATCCAGGGTCTCGCCAGTCCCAGCAAGCATACAGCGCGAGGCAGGAACAATCCCTGAACGGGGCGCCAGCTCATCGCTACTACTATCCACTGTGTCTACACATTTAATTATTAACAGAATACAATTTTTAAATGAAGTTAAAATGTATCTGTATAGTGTAATCTATACTAATAAAAGGCAAAGCCCTCACTGACTCATCACTCACTCACTCACTCACTGACTCACTCACTCATCACTAATTCTCCAACTTCCTGTGTAGGTAGAAGGCTGAAATTTGGCAGGCTCATTCCTTACAGCTTACTTACAAAAGATGGGCAGGTTTCATTTCTACGCATAATGGTCATAACTGGAACCTATTTTTCTCCATTTACTGTAATGGACGTTAGCCCGATAGCCGTGGGGGGCAGAGCTGCTTGTGACATCATCACGCCTCCCACGTAATCACGTGAACTGACTATGACCGCAGTACGTAGAAAAGAAGGTAGAGCCCCCAAAGAGTGCTGAAGAAAAACGCTGAATACTTTATTCGTGAGAAACAAGTTTAATGAGAAGACACGAGATATAAACGAGACTTTGGATCACTTTGTAACGGAGTTAAAATTGCTGTAGCGAGAAACTTTTAAGTGCCGGCTCTTAGCTAACATTAAATAACGCTGTGGACATCGCGAGATCGCACCGAGATAGCACAGGCACAGCTCAGAAGCTTCGATGCATGCAAACTAATATTAAGTCGCTTTGCACTTTCTTTTACACGTATACGATTATGAGGTTGTCATGTCGGATTATGAACACATGCACAGGAGTGGAGGACTGACAGTGCCCTCCCGGACAGTTAATGGCAGGGCCGTCTCTCCAGTCTACACGATACCCACCGCGATGCTCATATCGTCAGTGAAGACCTCTCTCTACACTATATTAAAGAAAAAGGCAAGTTTCCTTTCTTTACACCTTTTTTCCTTTTATCCCCAACCAAAGCCTTTCTCTCTTAACACTGCAGAGGACACAAAAATGATTTTCTTTTAATTGCTGGTAATGCTAGTAAGGCACATTACCACAGGCAGAAATTTGGATGTTCACATTGAAAATGTAATTTCTATACCACAGCCGTCGTGTAGCACCTTTCAAAAGGGATCAACTACCAAGAGATGATTCATATACATTTTAGCTGCTGTTAGTACTACTTACCTGTTATGTTATACCGGCTTTAAAAATGTAGCTTACCTGAAACCACTCCACTGGTGCTCAGTGTATCTTTACTTCTTAAAACGTTAATGTTTTACTGTTTAATAACTTATAGACTACATTTTATTATTTTTCCCTTGCACTCAGTGACCAAAGCTATACACACACATATAGACACATACATATATATATATATATATATATACACATATATATACCTGTGTGTATGTATGTATGTGTATGTATATATATACTGTATATATACACACACACACCTATCTACATCATATATACACACATATATATAATTTGTGTGTGTGTGTGTATGTATGTGTGTGTGTATATATGATGTAGATGGTATATATTATATATATATATATATATATGTATGAAGATATGTATATATGTATATATATATATGAAGATATGTATGTGTATATATATATATATATATATATACTCAATACCCCCTCAAGACTAGACTCAAACCGATTATAACAACAGCAATCCAAGCTGTGAGAAAACACTAAAAAGGAGGCGTGTCAGACATTGTGGTACATTTTCTATGCAGCTAGACGAAAACAACTTCGTGACGCTGCCGCCAAATACACAAAACAATTACTTTGACAATCATGTTACGTTATTTTCAAAATGTTTCCTTTTCTTTTTCTTTACTTCTTTAACACACTACTTCTCCGCTGTGAAGCTCGGGTATTTTGCTAGTATATATATAGATATATATATATATATATATGGATATATATATATATATATATATATATATACTGCATATATATATACTGTATATAAATATATATATATATATATATATATATATATATATATATATATATACTTTTTATATTTACTTTTTATATATTTACTGCATTTCATCCTAAAAATTATATCAAGAGCTCCAAGAAAATAGTGCCTGGAAATCTAAATCGACTTAAAAGCCAGTCGTCATCATCTGTAAATTCATGCTCTCTTCTATTGAATTGAATTCCTTTATTGTTATTGTATGGTACAATGAGATTCAACATGCAGATCTTCCATAAATGTATTTTCTTATAAAATGGTAAAATAACAACATCAACAATAATAATAATACAATGAAAAAACAATGAAAAATATACAGTACAATATAAAAGCATATATGGCTCAGGTTTTGCAATATGACAACTATAATGCAAGTTTACAGTGAGGTTATTGTACTTATAAGTACAAACAGATCTCCCAATATCACTTGATGGACTGATTGAGTGCGTTTATAGCTCTTGGGATGAAACTGTTTCTGAACCATGAGGTCCGTACAGGAAAAGCTCTGAAGCATTTGCTGAGTTTGAGAAGTTCAAATAAACTGTGCGCATGGCTGAGGCAATGTGTGCAAGATGCTATATCTCAATATTTCTCTCTGCTCTTGATGCAACCAGCGGTAGAGCTTTCTGATCAGCTGCTGTAGAGCTGTGATTCCACACTCAGATACAGTGGGTTAAAATAATCTGAATGGTTAACTGAGAGTAACAACACTAAAGCAGCGATGGTATTTGTAAAAGTTTGGCTATTCCATGCACCATTATATGGTTACCGGTTGATGCAATCAGATACCTTAAACTAAAAAACGATAAATGGTTAATTTCAGTGTATTTGATAAAGCCGCATCAGGGATGTTAATCTAAAAAATAAAGGGAAACCACACAGAAAGCACTGAGGGTGCTGGCGGTTTGCAAAACTAAGCCGAAAACTTGGGTATGCAATGGTTTGAGACGGCATGAGGATGTGTGTGGGCTATTGGGCTATTCTAAAGTGGCCTTCTGTGAGCCCTGCTTTGAATTTTATTGAGCATCTATGGAAAGAACTGAAACATACAGTTTGGAGAAGACACCCGACACAGCTGGAGCAGTTTGTTCAGGAAGATTGAGCCAAACTATCTGTTGACTGGTGAAGAAGTCTCATTGAGAGCTATAGGAATCTCTTGTTTGCAGTGATTGCCTCTAAAGATTGTGCCAAAAAAATTTAGGGTAAGGGTCTTATCATTTTTGTCCATGCCATTATCATTTGTGTTATTATTTGAAAAGTTCTATTAAATCAAAACTCTAAAGCAAAGTCAGATTTATGTTAAATATGGAATAAATAATGATGGTTGTTGATTACTTTTGTCAGTTTCAGCTGTGGGTTCTTCGTTTTTCATGGACGGGTACCAACAAATTTGTCCACGTCTGTATACTTCCACACTGTTCTTGTGATTAGTTTTGTTAACCTCAAGAAATTAAATATTGTGGATATTTTGCTATATACAGCTGATACCCTTTAAAGGTACATGGGCTATATTTTACTGTTCTTATATGTTGTATCCCAGTATACTTATGGTGTGGCCAGATGACTACATTATGGGACTATAAAGTACAATCCATCCCTACTCCTACATTAGTGACTGAACCTAAGGAAGTCATTTTAACAGGCCGTCCTTAAAAATGTACAGATTGATCCATATGTCAAAGTATGCTGATTTATCTGCCACTAAAAGATTTGTTAATACTATATTTCACTTTGACACTGTTTTGTCTTTTCTGCTAATATACAGTGCCTTTCATAACGTTGGAAGAAAGACACCTTATTCCTTGATTTACCCCTCTGTTCCATACTTTAAAAATATGAATCAAACAATTCAGACATGACTAAAGTGCACATTGGAGGCTTTATTTTAAGGGTATTTGCAAACATTGCAGTCATACGTTGTAGAAATGACAATACTTTTTACATGGGCCCCCAATTTCAGAGCACAATAATGTTTATAACAATTGGTGTCACAGGTCCTTGGGTTTGCTTAGGCATGTTTCATTTCTTCATTAGTGCAGACATAAGATACAGCTTCTACCTATTGGCATCTATAGTTGCCATGGCTGTAGTTGTTCAACATGAAGTCAGAGAAGCCATTGTGAAGCTGGAAAACAAGAATGAAACCATTAGAGACATCAGTAAAACATTAGGATTACCTAAATCAACTGTCTAAAATTTCATTAAGAAGAAAGAACACACTGGTGAGCTCAGTTTCGCAAAAGAACTGGCAGCCCAAGGAAGACCTCCATTGCTGATGACAGAAGAATCCTAAAGTCCACCTGTCCAACAGATCATAAACTGTCTTCGGGAGGCAGGTGTGTATGTGTCAGAGATGACTATTAGCACAAGACTTCATGAACAGAAATAGAGAGACCATACTGCAAGATGCCAACCACTAGTTATTAGCCACATAAATAGGAGGGTCAGATTAAAGTTTGTGAATAAAGTTTTTAAAAGAGGCGGAAGAATTTTAGAAAAATGTCTAGTGGACAGATGAGACAAAAATGAACTTGTCTGAGAGTTATGGCAAGAGCAAACTGTGGAGACAAAAAGGAACTGCCCAATATCTAAAGCATACCACATCATCTGTTAAATATGATGGTGGGAGTGTTATGGCTTAGACATGCTTGGCTGCCACAGAAACTGGCACACATCTCTTCATTGATGATGGGACTGCTGGTGACAGAGACACAATGAACTCTGAGGTGTTTAGAAACATCTTATCTGCCCAAATTCTAGTAAATGCTTCCACACTCATTGGAAAGCACATCATCCTACAACAAGATAATGATTTCAAACATACTGTTAAAGCAATACAGGAGTTTTTCAAAGCTAATAAAATGGACAATTATTGAATGGCCAAGCCAGTTACCCAATTTAAAACCAATTGAGCATGCCTTCCATATGCTAAGGAGAAAACTTAATGGGACAAGCCCCTGAAACAATCATGAGCATAGGATGGCTGAATTAGAGGCTTGAGAAGGTCCTCAGTACCTGGTGAGGTCTATGAATCGCAGGCTTCAAGCATGCAAGGGATATACGATAAAGTACTAAATATGACTCCGTTAATAGACCTGCCATTGCTATGCCTCAGACATTATGGTGCCCTGAAATGGGGGAACCATGTAGAAAAAGTTGTTTCTAAATGATATGACCAAAATGTATACAAATATCTTTAAATTAAAGTCTACAATATGCACTATGATGCACTTTAATATGTAATTTTAAACTGTGGAGCAGAGTGATGCATCAAGGAAAAACGTGTCATTGCCCCAAACGTTTTATAGGGCAAAAAATCCATGACAGTAAGTGCCAGTAAATTAATATAGGGGTAAATAATTCTGCGACATTGTGATTTGAATGTACTGTACTTGATGTCTAAGAACATATTTAAAGAATCAATGTGTTAAATGTAGACACACTAATAAGTCAAAGTGATGTTTAAGAGACGTGGTGGCTCATGTACATTTCAGGCTCAGTCTGCAAAATTATGTTAAGAATTATACTAGGAACTTGTGATTTTGGATAAAAGTATCCGCTAAATAAATAAATACAGTTCTTAGGAGCCATATTTAAAAAGATTAGATATCCAAGGACAGTCTTTTATTTCATAACCTCCTGTTTTATTATCCTCTTAGCAGATTAGTTTGCTAATAGCAGTATCTTCATACTGGAAGACCATTGCTTACTTTATTAGGCTTGCTTTTGTTACAGGTCATTAAAAAACGTTTCTTTTTTTGTTCTGCCATTATAGCTGCCACTTATCTCTCCGGAATCTCCTGGCGCACTTGCTATTTTATTGCCCCATATTCTTTTTTTTTACGTTTTGTGCTGTCCTTTCATTATTTATTATTGGCTTCTCTATAAGAATTTATAATCTTCCCTCAGTTAATTAGATTTGTTCTTTTGTACCCTGAAATTCTTCAGATTATTTTAGCTCAAAAAGCCTTTATTTCTTTTCCTGTGTGAATGAATGCCACATTTATGCAGATGCTTTTAACATCTATCATTCAATATTAATCACAGTGAAATATTTTAATTGAGTATTAGTAAAAGAATATCAATAAAACCAAATAGTGGCTGCAGTTAGTCAGGATGATAGTTGTTACCGTATGCTCTAAGGTGTTCAGGACATCCAGCAAGGATGACTTGAAAGGTAATATTTAAGGAGAGTTTAAGGATAGAAGACCAGGTTTTCATTCCAGTACCAAACTTTATTTTTTCTGGTTGTTGGTTTTAAGAAGCAGAAAAAGGATATTTTAGCTGTTTAAACATCCGATCTTCCAAAGGTGGGAGGCAAATGATTTAGATTTACCCAAGATGGAGCATTTTCAATTATTCTGTAGGACAGTTTTGGGTCAGACATATTGGGAAATAAATAATTTGAGAGTTGCTTGCAAAAGAGGAATTAATTTAAAATATTTATAAAGTATTAAGATACACATTGGGAATTGATCCAGGTTTTAATCAAATGCAGAAACTGAGCTATTGAGGGAAAAAAAAGTTATACGCTATAGAGAAATTCAATTTCTGGATTGAAATTAAATAGAAATTTTGTACCTGAGAGATTAAGAGACATACTGTAGCCCATGCAAATGCAGCATAAAACAACTACTCAGTTATACCATAATATCTGATCATCAAAGTGTCATTATTACAGCACAACAAGGTGCACTTTACACTGCAAGACAATGCCAACACATTGACATTTTGGACTAAAAAATGGGCATGTCTTTATAATTGCATCATGTAGGTTCCTTGCTACGACTGTTTTAAACCTTCTTTGACCTCATTTTCTTTATAGTCACTGGTCCAGGCTATCTCCTTATTTTTATAGATAAAGATCTATAACAAAAAATCAACAAGGAAGACTACAAAAAAGATTTTGAAAAATGTTTAGGCTAAGACTTTGAATCTAATAGAAGCTCTGTGACTCGACTCCTCTCTTACTCGGGATAGGTGATTAGTGCACCCACTGAATTTGCCTCACCTCAAGTTTTTCGAAATTGCAGAAATATTCAGGAACCTTGCTGAATTCAGTGAAATACAGTGTAGTCAATGGAGAAGGAGACCTGGAACAAGTTTTAAGTGGAGTGTAATGATGCAATAATCTTTTACGTTTCCCTGAGAGCCAGGGAAGCATCTGCCAAACTAGACTAGATTGATTACTCTGGCCAAAAATGTGTCCTGAGCTCCTAACCACTGTGCCTCCCTGAAATAAAAATTAATTGAATGAAATATCAGAACAATACAATACAACAGGTGCAGTATGCATGAATTCATTGAGCCTTGGTCCCCACAGATTTAATAGCAGGTGCTCACTTTCCCTCAAACTAAAAAGTATACATATATTTTGTTCCAGATGCTTTCACTCAATTTTTGCTGCTGCTATCAAATAAGCACAACACTAAAGCATGAGCATTCTTCACTCCTTCCTGTGTACATCAACTGCACAGCACTGGGTAATGTTATTAAAGGGAAAAGCTCACGTATTACACACAGGTCACACACGAGTCTGTTTTGCATTACTTTACTTTCCCCTTTTGTATTATTAATATGTAGCCTTTGTCAGAATGTGTCAAATATCACAGACTTACCACTGTTTATAAGGTATTGTTCCATATAACTTCTCCCCACCTTCCCTTCTACATTTATAACCTCAGGAAATTAATGTAGTAAAAGACAAGCAGGAGTTAAGTTACAATTTAAATAATGTATTATTGATAATATTCATAAATAATAACAATATGCAAAGTACATTTGAATATTGGCAACTGTACAACCTGATGTGTAGTTTCAGGCAGCACACAGATTTGTTAGTTACTTAAAATGTCTCTAGTTAAGGCACCATTTGTGGTCAGCTTTCTTCAGAACAGTCCACATGCCTGTCTCAATATGGCTGTCAAGCTGTGCTCTTCATTGTGTTGTCCTTTTCTGTTCATGGTGTTTGAAATGCTTTTTCATCAGTACGGTGTAAGAGAGAGAGAGGGGGATAAAGCAAGCAAATTTATAGATTCTCTGTCCAAATCCTACAGCCAATACAGTGTCATGGCACCACAAGCCAATTCCAAACATCCATACTTCAGACCAATGGGGTACAGAATACCTTCACACCTGCCCCCAAAACCAGTTAAGGTGAAGCTTGCCAGCTAGGTAGCCTGGCTTTCTTGTGGGGGTTGATTGAGAGAGTCCTGCAAAGAAACACTTGCCAAACTTGTTTGAGTTACTTCCCCCAACCCTATTGTAAAATTACAAAGATTCATTCCTTAAAGTGGGAAGGGGTTCTTAACCATCTAACCATTGCTGTTCTTATCAATGATAGACATAAGTGTTATAAGTTACAAATAAAGACATACAAAATATTCATCAACTTATATGCAAAATTTCACACCACAATAAGGTCTATACAAAAAGACATTACCTTTAAGACATGAATACATCAACACATTTCCAGTTTACTTCTGCATACACATTTTGTTTGTAAATATACTTCCTGTAATTTTTAGCCGACTACTAGGATCATATTGCATACTTAGTTTTGGGTCCAGTCCTATCCAATACTGGCAACTACAGTTCTGTGATTTCACGCTGGCCTCACAAAGCATCTTGAGGCACATGCAATTTTCAGGAAAATATTTGGCAAACAAGATCACTGGTGAACTCAGCAAATTTACTGCAAAAAATGCTTTGGTAAATTTCACTGATAAACACTACTTGGGACATTAAATAACAGAATAGAGAGAGAAGAACAGAAGAGATGAGTAAATAGTGACATTGTTTAAGATCTCAAATTACTGTATGTATTCACAACATTAAAAAGACTTCCTTTTTCTATTTAGAAGGCCTGCTTTTGAATAGGATTATAAAGTCTACTGAAATGACTTTAAATTCATTCAAGACATATACGTTTAAGCAAATGCACATGCAAGTGTTGTATGACAAGCAAGACACCAGATGAACAACTTTTTGAAATAACGATTATGTTGACCTATCAGGCAATAGCTAATGACCAGATACAAAGTGGGCCTTTTTGAGATTAAGTGTGCTAAAAGACCAGCAGATAGACTTGAATGTTCTTGAAAAGCTAAATATTTGAAAGAAGATACTTTGCAAGTTTCTCCGCTATATATGTTTGTTTTCAAAGCTACAGGATTGGTATGTGGGGAATTAGCCAAAGGGCCCTCTGCTATTTTCACACAGTATTTGACTTACCTCTGTAAAATCCCTTTAATTGTTATCACTTGATTTAATTAATTTGGTCTATCAAAACTTATATGGGAAAGTCCCAAGAGTCATTACAGCCAGAACCAACTCTGACAGATGCCAGTGCATCACAGGGCACACTCATGCACCCATCCACATTGATTCAGAACTAATGTAACGCCTTCCAGTCTGAAATGATTGGAGGACATGGAGACAACATATGCATATGCAAGGAGAACTTTTAAACATTACCAGAGACAGTACTCAGACCCAAAGATTGTGCTCTTATGCTGTTTTCTTCTAAATTTATTTCACATATTGAAATTATACACTACATTTAATTGTGTGGCAATAAACAAAACCAAATAAAAACCTCCTGCTCACTAAATATTGTGCATTAATATTTTGTTCAGAAATAAGATGAGCACTTGTGAAGAAGGGTTAGGGTACCAGCTAGATAAACACCTTTGAATAATTGATGTCTAAATGACCAGTACACACAGCCCAAATATGGGTTATGCTTTCAAAAGCAAAGTAGGTGAACATTGACTTCAAATTACTAGTGCTTTAAAATAAGGAACGGACTTGAAGGGGCTGGGCTGCTGGTGGTTGGGCAGACATGACATCATGTGTCCGGGGCTTTCTTTTCCTCCTCCCCTCTAGTGAAACAAATACAAATATACAGTAGTTACTGGCCGTGTTACATTCCCCATCATTTTTACCTTATCAGAGCCACTGGTGTGCTCTCGGGGCTTGCTTGTGTAAACTTAGAATAAGTAATTACTTCATAAGCCTTATCAGTTTAGTTTTTTTTTTTTTTTAATAATTTAAGAAAGGTGTTCTTGATCATTACCACTGTTTAAAAAAAAAAAATAAACGTTTGTACTCTATGTTTATGGAAGTGGCTCCATTTTCACAGTGTGAAAGGTCAATACATTTTCAAAAAGGAAAAGCAGCCTGTGAAGATATAAATCAGAGACAACACACTCATAAAGATTTGGGGTAAGTTCTCTGTATAGTGAGAGGTCAGAGTAACTTCTTCTCACTGATACATGCAAAATGAATCATAACAGGGACTTCAGAGTTAGGAAATGACTGGATTTTTATAGTGAACTGGCAGGAAATTGAGTACAGAGGGAATGCTGGGAAAATCAAAGAAGTGACCAAGATGACGTGGAAAAGTCGGAGCAGGAAATAAAGTCATCAGGTCAGGCTGGAAGAAAGGTATTTGTTGTCAGGAGTGTGCAAGTGAGATTATCTGGATGTCTTCCTAAAGGTGCATTTATTCTTCTGTTTATCTGCTAAATAAAGAAGAGAGATGTTAGTACTTTTTTCCAAACCCATTTTCTTTCAGGTATCGCGCTTCATTGAGCCCGTCAGCTGCGCCATAATTGTGGGTGTGTGATAAGCCCCAGGCTCTCGTCATTTTCTACTGTACACACCCAATAGAAGCGTTTTGGATTCTGTGATGCTACATATACACAATATGGGCTGGAGCCCGGCCGGGATGCTCAGGAGGACCGGAGGAGGGCTTGTGCCTCCTCCAGACCGCGAGGGGGCTTCCGTCCTGGTTATGTTGGGGGCCTCGGGTAAAGGGCTTGGAACCCCAGCCCTGTAGGGACCCGTGGCCATCGCCAGGCGGCGCCCTGGTGCCTGGATATCCCTGGAGCCCAGCACTTCCGCCACACCAGGAAGTGCTGGGGGGAAGACGACAGGGGACACCCGGATGGCTTCCGGGTGCGCAGCCGGCACTTCCGCCACACTGGGGCGTGGCTACGGAGGAATGCCGGGAAGCAGCTGGAGCCCATCCAGGTTCCTATTTAAGGGGCCGCCTCCCTCCAGTCATTGGCAGAAGTCGGGTGGAAGAGGACGGAGCTGGAGGGAGGACTAGAGGCGGCCAGGAGAAAGGCAGTGGAACTGAGAGGCCTGGACATTGGGGGAATTGGTGCAGGAGGCACTGGGGTGTGTCGTGCACGTGAACTGTAAATATTTGTAAAATAAACAGTGTGTTGGGTGAAACATCGATGTCCGTCTGTGTGTGTCCGGGCCAGCGTCCACAATATATATATAATACAAAAAACAATCCAGAAGAAAAATTAACTCAGTTCAAATTACCTGCTTGTGCTGAAATATGAATTAATTAGCTGATATAAAACATGGAAAACCTGAAATAAGTCACCTTGTACAATTTATTTAGCACAGCCTCCTATCAGGAATTATGAACAAGGTATGCATGCCATAGCAGCCCCTGAAGAAATCAGGGATATGTCCTCCTTATCTCAGTCTCTCATTCATTTTATTGTCATTTTTATGCCTACCCTAATGGTTACTTCATTAAAAAAATTGCTAATTTTTTTAAATGTACATTATATTGCTCCTGAGACCTGTTCACCTTCACAGAGATACAGAATGGACACCACCAAATGCATTTACCCACAGCTTGCATTACTGGCATCAGGTCATTTGATAGCCTCACTTTAACTTGGTTGCAGACCCAAGTTTGAGAACCACTGGTCTCTGGCATCTTCATTGCCTATTTAAAAATAATGTGTGATACAGACTGCATTTTCAAGTAAAACAAAGGTTAGTAGATGCATTAATGAGAATGATGTGGGCAGCAGCTATTGCCAAATGATTTGTGCAAAATTAAATCATCATCATCATGTTTTGTTCTGCCCAATAATTTGTGAAATAATTGTGTTTCATTTCAAATGAAATTCATGCTATTGACACAAGTAAGCTGAATCTCTAATGTACTTGTTCCTAATCCTGTCCATTCTCGTCACACCCAAGGCATATCTTAACATCTTTAACTGCTACCTCCAGCTCTGTCTCCAGTTTTTTGGTCAGTGCCCCCCATCTCCAACCAACTGTGAGACATGCCCGGACACCACCAGACTGACACCACATCTTTATATAAAAGCACACACGTTTATTTACAGTTCTCCAATAAACAGTCCCACAAAGCACACAGTGCTTCCCAGCACTAACCACCGTCAATACGGGCCTTTGTCTCAACATCCATGGGCTGCCTTTCCTCTCTCCACAGGATCCTCGTCCTGCTCCCACTCCCGACTCTAGCTCCCAGACTGTAGGAAGGCGGGTCCTTTTATTCTCACCCGGATGTGCTCCGTCTGACGACACTTCCTGGTGTGGCGAAAGTGTCAGGAGAGCACTCGGAAGCACTCCGGGCGTCCCTGGAAGGATCATCCTCCATGTTCCTGGGTGTGGCGCCAGGCCCTCTGAGATTTGGGGCACCCCCTGGTGGTGGCCAAGGGTCCCAATGGGCTTGGGCCTCCTTGCTCCACTGCCATGGTCCTCTCCTGATCCATGGTGGTTGCCCCCTCGTGGCCCGAAGGACGTACATGCCACCTTCTGGTCCTTCCAGGCGTCCCAGCTGGGTCTGGCCCCCAGCCGTTTGCAACACCATATAACATAGCAAGTCTTGCTACCGTCTTGTAGACCTTCCCTTTCACTCTTGCTGGTACCTCATTTGTCACAAATCACTCCACTCTGACTGCACTCTCTTTTTCACTTCTCTTCCACAATCCCCATTACTTCGCCAACTCTACTCCCTGCATCCTCACCATTCCACTAACCTCCCTCTCAATTACACACATGTATTCTGTCTTGGTCCTACTGACTTTCATTCCCCTCCCCTCCTCTCCAGAGCATATCTGTACTTCTCCGGGGTCTCCTCAACCTGCTCCCTACTATCGCTACAGATCACAATGTCATTAGCAAACATCATAGACCACGGGGACTAATGTCTAATCTCGTCTTTCAACCTGTCTATCACCTTTGCAAATAAGAAAGGGCGCATAGTCGATCCCTAATGTATTCCCACCTCCTCCTTAAATGTATCCGTCACTTCTATCACAAACCTCACCACTGTATCACTTCCCTCGTACATATCCTGTACAACTCTTACATACTTCTCTGTCACTCCTGACTTCCTCATACAATAAAACAACTCCTCTCTAGGCTCCCTGTCATATGCTTTCTCTAAATCCAAAAGACACTACTGGCCATCTCTGTACTTCTCCATCAACACCCTGAGAGAAAACATTGCATCTGTAGTGCTCTTTCTTAGCATGAAACCATGCTGCTGCTCACTAATCATCACCTCATTTCCTAACCTAGCTTCTACTACTCTTTCCCATGACTTAATGCTGTGGCCGATCAATTTTATTCCTCTGTAGTTACTACAGTTCTGCATATCACCCTTATTCTTAAAACACAGTACGAGTACACTTCTTCTCCACTCCTCAGAAATCCTCTCACTTTCCAAGATTGCATTAAACAATCTGGTTAAAAACTCCACTGCCATCTCTTCTAAACACCTCAATGCTTCTACAGGTATTTCATCAAATTTTACACTCGATGTCCCTCCTGACATAACCCTCCCCATTTATCCGGGCTTGGGATCAGCACGAACACACTGATTTGTTTATCCCCTGTGGCTTGGTTCAATAACCGCTTCTTATAATATAAAGAAATTTTAAAGAGTTTAGAAGATTAATATTGGTATACCCACAAAAAATACAGTACATACTGTATCCTTTCTTGTTTGGTATCATTCTTCACTTGCTATATCATGGAAATACATTTTGTGTTCCTATCCTAGAGTGTAACAATAGTAGTAAGAGTAATATTGTCACATGTAAAGAGCTCTGTGAATTTCTTACTTGCATGTTGAACCAACTTCAGCATTTTTTCTGTTCATTCTGCCACAGCTATAGTTCAGATTTCTTCAGCTACCATAAGCATCGTTTAGTTAAGTAAATACTGAAATGAAACACAAAATGTGAGATTTAATTGCACTTTTGAATTGTCATCAGAGCAAAGTGAAAATTGGGAAAAACTCACAATGTAAAGGAAATAATGTACATGCATTGGGATAGCATTTACATGTTCCTTTTGTTGCCTGTTCCTAATTCGGTTAGCTCCAACTTCAAGAAACTGCGTTTGTATCTGTCCCCTTCAGTTCAAGCTACTTCTTCTTTTTTTCTTTTCAGGCATGTCATGGGTCTGTGGCTTTCAGTATCTGGTCACGGGGTTGTCTTATTTTTATGGCTTCTAGTTTCCCTTCTGGAGATTCACAGACTAAGGTTTTTGGTGTCCCTACACAGAAATATCCAGTTCCTTGCTCTTTCTGTTCTTTTCTGGAAAGAGAGCTGGACAAGCTCTGAGTCATTTGAAGTTCTCAATCTTCTTCTCCTTTTTATCCTCTTTATTATGAGGACATTCAGTCAGATGAAGTGGATTGAGCTATCCTGTCAAATTTGGAACTCAAGATGAACCTGAAAGGCAACATTTGTTATTGCATACAGTACATAACGTTCTAGTACAAGTTTTCAACTACAGTAAGTTTAATGTAGCAGGCAGGCTACTTAGATTCTTTACTATTTCAAAGAACTTCCCTTGTGAGACCAGCAGTAGGAGGCCATGTATTAATGTGCTTTTACTATGAAGAGGTCAATAGCAGAGTTGATCAACTTGTGAACATACTTTTCAGGTGCCTGGGGCCTGGAAACCTACTAGGATCTGTTGTCATTTGACGTAGCTCTCCAAATTGTGATATCTAGTTATAATACAGCATGCCTTTCATCAACAGAGTCTGGAGAGGCCGTTTCTCTAGACCTTCTGTGGACCCAAAGCCTTCCATCCTTGTGCCACAAACAGAAAGGAGACTGAATGTGTTAGAGGGAGATAAAGCATTGTAATGTGAGAGTGCAGGTGGGCAAAAAGTGGGCAGCAGATTAGACCATGGTACGTCTTGTTACATTTAATGGTAATGTGAAACAGCTGTGTGCGGTTATTACTCTACAGTCTGTCAATCTTCCTTGCCTGTCATTCATCAGAATGGTCCTGTCTTGGGTCTTCAAGTGTATGTGCCTTCAGTTGTCAAGTGTTGACACAGACATTGCATAGTAGTGGCATTCATTCCAGTTCAATCTGCGGCATCTCATTTATACATGCCAACCTCATGAATGCAAATGACTCGACATCTCAGAATGTCAGCTGTTGAAACATTAGTCTTGTCTACTTTCAAGTCATGATGTATAAAGAAAAAGGGCCTGTAATACTTAGCAAACTGGAAATAAGGATTTGCTTCTCACAAAAATAAAGGCTGAGATCTTCACCATATCTTCACTTACACCATGACTTGATCATCACTGTTGTTATAATGCCAAACTCTTCTGAACATTTCTGAAGACAAACATAAGAATTACTCATGCCAGCTTTGTTGGAATTTGGAGGATGCCTTTAATGTGTTTCAGTTTTTTACTTTTGCAGTAAAGACCTGTTACATAATAGTGAGTGGCACTGCTTATAGTCTCTGGGTAATAGTAATAGAGCTCTTAATTTAAGTCCTTTTCTGACCACCACTAATGATGAGTGAAATGATTCACAATGAATTTGCAGCAAAATTAAGTGTTTCACTTTGCAATAAATTCACGAAAATAAATTACGTATGGCTTCCATTGAAATTTGTGCCAGTCACAGCAAGAAGAAAAGTGTTTAGTTCCTCTGTGGATGCATTCTTTGCATTAAATTTGTCTGACTGTCTTTTAGCATTTAAATAAACTTCTGTAGAGAAAAAAAAAAAATCACTGGACATGTGTTCATCTACGATAAGGCAGTTGCTAGGTAACATCTGGGAGGGCGGGGTTTGGCAGAGGCAGCTTTCTGTGTAGTGAGATTTTCCTAATGGAGAAAACACTCTAATGTTCACAATGATGTGTTCTGGTGTGTCTCTGTGTGGAAAATATGTACGATGTAATTTTAAAAAGCATTCTGCACTCCTCGAAGGTGATGTGAACGAAAGGCATAAATAGAATTGATTTGACCGCTGTGGTAGTGTTAATCAGCCGCAGAAAATAATACAGGTAAACACAAAAAGTGTCAACAAGGTGTGACAGTAAGACACAGGAAACATCAAAGGTTTGGGACAGCCACCTGTATAATATCCCTGGCTGCAAAATGGGTATTTTTTCTCCAGTTATGACTGATACAATGTCCAAAATAGAACTGATTTGAGTTTGATAAAATGGCGTCTTTAAAGGCCGCAACCAGAAGTGATGTCATCTGGGCCAAATTCAGAAGGGATGTTGTTGAGACTGGAAGGGATGTCATCCAGAGTGCTGGTACCGGAAGTGGCGTCTCGGGACTGGATGTGACGTCATCCATGGTACAGGAAGTGGCATCAGCAATGGCACCGGTAGCGGAAGTGACATCATCAATGGCGCCGGTACCTAGTGGGATTTCCAATCTGCAGTAGTCTGCAGAGGATAGAGAGAGAAAGTTATTACTTGTGTGTCACATAAAGACACCTTCACGTACTGAAAATGTATTAAATATTTTTTCAAAAGACATTTGAAATATTAAAGGATATCTTTGCTATGTTTTTAAATATTTATTAATAATTTTAAATGGTATAAAATGTCTTGAATTATTCACTATCATTTTACAATACATATTGTGGGCCAATGTATGTTCAACAGGTTGACAATCCTTGCATAGTTGAATATTCAATTCATTGAGAAATACCAAGAATGGATTACAGTTGATAACCTTAATAAAAATGAACATATTTAATGATCAACTGGTCCCAACTCATTAATGAGGACTCTTGGACATTCTTCGCTTTTTAAAATGTCCTCCCTCTCAGATGTACTGTCTTGTTGAGTTAACTTCATTGAGTTACTTGGTGCAATCTTGTTAAGTAATCAGTGCTGCTTTGTTTTTTGTTATAAATATTGCTATATAAATAAAATAATGATTTGGCACTAACTTGGATTTTACTTATCCTTTATTCATTTTGTACAGACATTGTTATCTTTTTCATTCAAAATTTCCTAACTTTCCAAAAGTAGTTATGCCCCCTTTCTAATATTCTCTGCTCTTGCATATTTTACACAATGAATGGGTCAGCTCAGATTGTGTTGGTTTGGACATGCATAGAGGAGAGATGCTGAGAATATTGGGAAAGGATGTTAAGAGCTGCCAGGTAAGAGGAAAAGAGGATGGCCTAAGAAAATGTTTATGGATGTGGTGACAGAGGACATGCCGGTGATGGGTGTAACAGAGCAAGATGTAGAAGACAGGACGATATGGAAAAGATGATCCGCTGTGGCAACCCCTAACAGAAGCAGCCAAAAGAAGAAGAAGAAGTATCAGAGAAAGGGAACCTGAGTGAACACACAATATACTTTTTAAATAATTTCTTTCTCTATTCAAAGAAAAATCCATATTGCTCATGTGAAAAAGTAATTACCCTCATAGTTGCAATGCTTGGTTGCAGCACCTTCAGCTGCAGTAATCACAACTACACACAGTGCAAAAAAATGTGTCAGTTTTTCACATCACTGTTGATGAATTTTAGTGCATTCTTACTTACGTGAACTGGTCATGCCAGAGCATCTCTATTGGGCTCAAGTCAAAACTTAGACTAGGTCACTTCAAGTTGTTAATTTCAGTTCTTCTGAGCCATTCAGCTTCAGGTCACAAGCAGATGACCGGGCATTCTCTTTAGAGTATGAAAACATGTGCCAGCCAGCTCTGCACCTGTTCACCCTATCACTAAGTTTGCCAAGGGCTCTCCAGCTTTGGAAAACATCCTGTGTGGTCCCAGTGCTGAAGAAAGGGCATTTCAATCATCCATAGGGCTGCTCTTACTTCATACATCATAAGGACCTTAAAGAGGCTTTCTTATTGTGGAATCTTGAAAACTGACCTTAGCAGAGGCCTGGAGTTCATCGTATGTTCTTCTGGGATCTTCTGAGATTTCCTGAATGATTCATTCCTGGGTCTCTGGAATACCTTTAGCAGGCTGGTATTTCTTAGGTAGATTCACTTTTGCAAATATTCTCCATTTGGAGATAATCACTCTCACCGTGGTGTGGTCCTGTTCCTGAGTTTTCAGTATCATTCTACCTCATCTCTTCTGGAATTTACTTTCATTAAGGCATAGTGCTAATGACGTAACATGGGCTGTGTGGTAGTACAGAGAGAGTTCCAGTTGCACAGCGCCAACAGCTCACGTTTCATTGCTAGCCTGGTCAGATTTTCTATGGAGTTTGCAACTTCTTCCTATATGTATGTTGGTTGAGTATGTATAACTGCAGACAATTACCTGTGCTATAGCTGGAAATTAGAAGTGTGCAACTAAGCACTACAATGTGATGTAAATATACTTGCAGAAATGCACTATAAGCATTGCAAAACTTTTATCTGTCTTTCTGTTATCACTGTTAACATAATTCAACTAGCAATTTCAACAGTATTTGAAAAAATAAACACAGTAATAAATGAAACATAAAAGGGTATGTGTGTGTGGTGATCTTACTGCTCACAAAAAGAATCACACAACAGAAAGTGAGAGGGTTTTTGAAATCAAATAATCATTTGCCTAAATTTATTGCAGGTAAAGTGGCAATTGACATCAGAGCATCCTAGTTATTTGATTCTTGCATCTTCATTACACAGGAAGCCTTGAAATGTCACATTATCATGAGACAGCTGAGCTACGTCACAGATATTTAAATTGTATGTTTAATTTATTTATGTATCTGGTTCATAGGTATCCAAGATGAATCTCATTAAGACTTGCAGAACAGTGTCCATGTGGACATCTTCTGGTGAGTAAAATAAAATGATTACAATGTGACAAAATTATTTTAAACATTAAAGCTAAATAAAAGCTAAAATTTAGAATGAAAAAAATAAAAACTAGAACTAGAAGATGCTAAAAAAAAACTAGAAAAAATAGAATGAAATACCAAATACAAAATAAGGATAAGCAAATCCTGAAACTAGAAAAACAGGGAGTAAAAGACCAGGAATACGGTTTCACACCTTGACCTATAGAGTCAAGTATTCCCTATTCATTACCAGCTCCAACACACAAAGTTCTACCCTCTTACTTCTACCTTCAGCCTTCTTCATTTTGATCCGCCATTCTCTTCCTCTTCATTAGGTGAGCCCTTGTCTCTGCTCCTTTCCCAACTCCAAACTCACTTGACTGAGGAGCAGAGTCTCTCTTGAACTGGGAGTACTTCAGGCATCACAGGGGCATGTATTTTGGGTAAGACAGATCCTCATAGAAATTATAGGGCTGTCTCCTGAGAGCTCCATCTAGCAGTCCCAAAGTCCTCCACCAGCAAGGACACCTTTTTAGACTCCAAGCTTCAAGACAGCAACGTGGGAGTCTGATCTGAGGCTGTCTTAGAGGTGAACGGCCCTGTACTCAGATGGGGTAATATGTTGCTGCTGTTTGTAGCTCACAATTGTCTATTCATTTCTTTTGATACCCACTCTAGGCACCATTGGAGAAAACTGCTACTGTACTGTGCAGGTAGTCGTCAATTTATAATCATGTTCACTTCCGGACCGGTCATAAATCAACCTGGACGCATTCAAACCTGATTGTATGTATAGTCCCTTAAGTCACATTGCTTAATTTATATTCTTTTTTATTATCTTTCTTAGCACATTGTGTAGATTTTCTATCATTTTTTGTCATTTATTTTTTATTTTACTATTTTGTTTCATTATTACTGTTACTCACATGGGACCGAAACTATAACAGCTTCACAAATCCTTTCTTTGTTTGTTGTTATGCTATGTCATCAGTGTAAGTCTCTTCCAGTGTTTATTGTGTTAATTGTGTGAGAAGGAATTGCACCCGCAGAGTTTGAGAACTCTTATGCTATTTGTATTGACATTTCAGTCGATTAATAATACACATTAACAGATAAAGCAGTTCAGTGTGGTTATTACCCCTACATGGCAGGAGAGTGTGAGTCACAATGCAGAAACTTCAGAGGTTAACTGGATTCATAGCCAAAACTGGATTCACAGAACTAATTTAAAAAAAAATACTCATTACAGCAAAGTCCATTTTATCTGCAAAATTCTTTACAATGAAGTAATTTTCCTTAAAAGGAGACATCAAAACGCATGCATTTCTTCTGGCCTTGTCCCAAAAATTGCAATTCAGAAACACTCCCTGAAAATCCAGTTGGATTGCATGTTCATGTCACTTAGTTCAGTTGACATTTGTCACACTCTTGCAATGGAGCTCCAGAGGGGTATTAAAACACAACAGAGATATTGTGGGCGGATCTAGGGGGCGGAATAACTGTCATCAGATTTGACTTCAGCTCTACTTGCAGAGCTCTGGAAATCCGTAGCTAGACTCAATCAGTCAATTGAGCATGATCGTCGTATGATCGTAGGATCAGCCTCAGTGAATCAAGTGTGTGTTTGTTGTTCCCCTCGGTGATTTGAGCGGGAACATCAGAGCAGGGGGTGGTTGTGCACAGACCACCTGTAATGTCGCTATGGCAAATCAGGCATAATCAGGGTGGGGGGATTGTTTGCCATGGCTCAAAGTTTGGGAAATACTGTGTTTGGTTAGTGATATGCTTAACGCCATGCAACGCGTGTGCTTGAGGACGCTGCTGCTCTGCAAGCAGTGTACTGACTATACTTACATGCATACTTTAAGTAAATCTGGAGGATTCCACTTGGTGGCTGTGCGAGACATCATCACGGTGAGAAAACAACATCTAGTTTTGCTGTGTTTTAATTTAAAGGAAGAAAGATGTTAAAGATAATAATTTTTTGCATTCTGATGCTGTTGCGAGACAGAAGATGGTATATGAGACCTTTAAATGTATCATGCCATTACGGGAATATGTGATGTTTGTATTGCTTATGTGAGAAATATATGAAAAAAAACACCATGAATAGATTCACATGTCAGCATTTAAGTTTGATGATTTGCTTCATCGCATCAAACCATTCATCAACTATTGAAGCACGCAGATTTTTCCTGTTGGAGTTGCATTTCGGCTTGCAATAGTAATAGAGATAGTAAATAACAATGCTGATGTCAAGTACCAAAACCTGAACACACATGCCACCCATATTTTTGCTGGTATTGCAACACATGCACACTTCACGTTAATTTCTGACAATGTGCTCAGAAGACGTGTCAAAGGAACGGTGGGAACGTGTGGTAGCCATGATCTGGCTGTAAAGTATGAAATGGCTCTTAGGAAATATCATGATCATCTAGGTCACTATTTATGAAGGGTAAAGAGCACGCACTCTGGACATCAAGGGGTGCTGTTTTTTGTAAAGAAAGGGGTTCATGCTCTGGAAACCAAGGGGGACCCCGAATCACCAACCCATAACCTCAAAATCTAATAATACTGACTGCTGCTCACTGTGGACAATGAGGTGAACAAAGCCTCACCTCAAAGCAAATTAATTTATGATTCACAATGTGAAGTTAGCTTTGTGAACTGCATGTGGTAAAAGGCTGCGTTATATGCAAATTCCTATGAAATCATAATGAAAATAATAATTATCATATCATATCATGATCATAATGAAATCCCTGTTATAAAGAATTGTTTATAAAGTCCCAATCACTTTGTTCAAATGCAATTTGACCAGTATTTTTTTACACATAAATGGATAGGAGCTGCATTCTGAGAAGGTAAAACAAAATCAGTTACTACGATTAATTAAAAATTAATAGAAGAGAATAACACGAAACAACCTTAGCTATAACCCTAACATAAGCTAATAAAACTGAGAGCCTTCTGGCTTGATTTCAAATTACTGTTAAGTACAATTCTTAAAATATAAGAAATAATAAATATCAGATTTTATTTTACAACATTGTTAATAATATCACAACATAGCTTAAAGGAAAGTATTGAACAGGTGAGCTGCATTTGTGTTAAATTTAGGGGGAGGTCTGGGCTATCTGCCAAAGGTCACAGAGTGATCTGCAGCTGAACAAAAAAGGAAACAGTATATTAATGGTGACTTATGTTTATTCTGCAAATTACATTAGGTCAGCTGATTTTATGAAGAAAGAAAGAAAGAAAGAAAGAAAGAAAGAAAGAAAGAAAGACTCAGAAGTTGCCTGTACTGTATGTGGAGAACTTTTGATGACTGAAGTTTGACTAGTGTGACGCAGACAATAGAAGACAAAGTTATTCATTCATGAAAGGTTTCTATCTTGCATAACTGACTGTGATTTGCAACATATTCAAAGCTCTGATATTGTGGAGAGGTGCAATACCTTATTAAGAGATTATCAAGTTACATAACTGATGATGGACTATGCAGACGCATGTTCTTTGTGATTACCATCACATACATTTTTTTAAATTTTTATTTATGTACAGTACATGTACTTTCTTTTTGGTACATTTGGACTTCCCTCCCTTTAGTAGTAGATTTAGATCTCTGTATTACATCTATATGCAATACATTTCGCAAATGCTTTTCATAAGTTTTGCTGTAACTAATTTTATTCTCCGTAGCTTCCAAAATGATCTTTATCACTGTTATAGTGATCAGCCTTGATGGAATTTGTATATCAAATCTAACTACATTTGGTTGCCAAACAGAAAATTGACTTCCTGATCTCACCATCTATTGTAAACATCTCAAACCACTGTGACTTTATTTTTATCTCTGAATGACTGCAACAGTGCAATAGAGTGCAATAGATCCACATGAATGAATCTACAACAGTGAGCAATGATCCAGTTCTGTAAAGAAGTTGTAAATTAAGGGTATCTAAAAATCACATAATTGATCAACCATACTATTAGTTAAAGGGAGATTGGCTGTTGGCCAGAGTTTTAGGAGCGCCCTATCTCTGTGTTGCTGCCATGGAGCAAGCAACAGGTCTTTACAATTTGCAGAAAAGACAAATGGTCATGGAGACTGCTCCATTACGCATTTATTATGGAATTCTTTTCCCCTACAATTCCATGTATCAGCACACGTTATGTTTTTATGATGGCTTACTTGGTGATTAAAAACTGAATAGAATAATAACTGTATAATTTTTATTCTGTACCTATTTGTATACCCTTGCTGCTTATTCTGTGATTTATTAGTAGCAAAATGTGCGTTATGATGTCTTAGGTGGCTGTTACCCACTGTGACAGATAGGGGGCACTCTTGTCCCCTTGAACCATCTGACCACACGTCAGACACCAGGTAAAAGTCCCAATAATGACTTTATTATTTATAATAATGTGCAGAAAGCACCTCCACCTCCACAATCCTCAATAAATCAATAATCACAATGATAAATCAATAATAAACAATCCTCTAATCCACCCAGCAGCTCAGTCACCCTTCCTCCAAACTTGGCCTGCCTGCTGGGATCTCTCACAGTTCTGACCCGGAAGTGCTTCAACCCCTCAGTCCATGTGATTTCCCAGTAATTCCAGGTCATATGAAAATTCCTTCTTTTTTTCAGACCTGAAGTATGTCATTTACTCTGTCCCTGAATGCAGAATTTATCACACACTTTTAAACAGAGTTAGTAAGCTAGGTCTTACTACGCATAACAAATAATGTCTTCTGTTAAAGTGAGGAATCTTAAATGGTGGTTCCATCATAAACAGTTCAGTTAAACGTACATGCAGCATACAGTATATCTGAGGCATATTGCAAATGTATTGTGGCTTATTGGAGTTTTTCTGTTTCTGCACAAGAATTTTTTTTCTTGGATTGTGCCTCATAGCTACACAAGTGTTTAACTAAAGGGATTCATTGATTTCTTTACATGAACACTATCATTCTGCAGGAAACTTAAGGGTTTTTATACATCTTAATATGTGTCTTTTATGTACTGAGGCAGAAACACGTGAGTAAAGGGCAACTACAGGGCTACGATAAATGCAATACTACCTCCAATCACGAGTGGGCGCTGTTGGTAACAGCTTCTCTTCTTTTACCTACAGGACCAAACTTTCCCAAGACTACCTGACTTCATTTCCTCTAACCTTGAACTAGAAGTCCCACCCTTTCATTCCTGGATGGATATAAAGCATATCACTGCTGGAAGATGGAGTTAATTTATGGGACGTGCATCTGATCAGTGCACCAGAAGTGATTCCTTAGTGATGTGCAATGACCTGCATAGTCTTTTCTCTTTTTTGTTTTCCTTTGCCTGTTATTTTTTCATCCATTATATGGGGCAAACCCTCATGGTATCCCAACCGCCTTTCTGTGTTCTTGTGTTACAACTGATATATTAAACATTCAGATGAGGCCCTTAAGTGTAATGTATACGGTGTACTATCTATCTATCTATCTATCTATCTATCTATCTATCTATCTATCTATCTATCTATCTATCTATCTATATATACATCCTCATATACCACAACATCAAATATCTGGCTTCTCCTTTACACGTCTTGAGTGCCGAGCTTTTAGCATTTTAATGTTGCTTTTTCCATCCATTAATTTACAGTACACACTTATTTAGTTTATGGCATCTGGGAGCCATGGCCTGTTTCAACAGCTTTAAATGCCAGGCAGGATCCATCCCTGGATTTTGTGCCAACCTTATACACATACAGCCACACTAATAATTTAATGAAATTGTACACTGTATATTACTTGTTTACTTTCTTTCTAGCTGCATAACCCTTATATTTCCATAATGACTTATTTTTTTATATACAGTGTCTTATTTTTCGGTCCACCGGTTTTTGTTTTTATTGTGAGAAAATACCTGCTAGTACAAAGTGTTCCTGTGTTTAATTTTCGTGTTTCATTGCCCCAGCACCCTGACACTGTTATTTTTTCCTAGTTATTCAACTGACGTATAAAGGATTTAATGATGTAAAATACACTGCAAATGTGGACATTCTGTAAAGCTGTGATCTAATGTGCAGATACGAGGAATTGACTGAGTCTGTCTGAAATAAGACGTTAATAAGACCGGTTTAATAAATGGACTGCTTACTTCCACATGCATCTAATCTCAGAGAGCACGGCTGTTTGTTCTTCAGCGTTTCAGGTAATTATTTACTAAGAGTCCTAATCCCTAAAGACCTCACATGGACACCCATGCGTGCAGTCGCTAGCAGACATGACATTTTTTATCAGTGCTTACAAGCAGATTTCTAATACCTGTACAGTGTCTGTATTAGAGAGTTTTTAAATACATAGTTTATTTAACAGCATTTTGTTTATTAAGTGTTATTTATTTCTGTTCTGTGATTATTGTCAGTATCCTTTTCAGAGTACATGAAATCAGTATAATTTTTGTCTGTTGTCTTTCATTAAGAAACATCTGAACCCCAATTTAGAATATTTAATAAATTATTTTCAGTGGTCAGTTTTTCCAATTCAGAGTAGTAACAATGTTTAGTTTAACTCAGTTTTTCTCAAATAGTGGGGCGGGCCCCCCTGGGGGGGGCGCGTTTGACCTTGGGGAACATGCTTTTTTATTTTTCTATTTTGATTTTTTTTACTGTTCTAGAATAAAGTGCAATACCACTCCACTACTCCATATTTCTTTCTTTTTTTATTCTCTTATACGTTAATAAGGATACAATGTTATGCAGAGGTGTGCTTATAACAATTTTATAGACAAATGATACTATTTATAGTAGTGCGGGGGGGGCGCGAGATGGTTTCTTCTCCCTAGGGGGGGCATGACAGAAAATAATTGAGAAACACTGGTTTAACTGAACAGCAAAAAGGAAATAGCCAGTAAAGTAGGTGCCAGTCTACCGCAGTGCCCACAGCTAACAGGTTGAGCACTCACTGAGTCTCAGGCTGTGGGAGAAAATGGAGGAATCTGCAGGACCCCCAGTAAACACGTGGAAACCTTTCATATTTCATGCAGAGTCTAACCAACTTGAAGCCTGAATACTTTAGAATGGCAATGTTGACTAGGATGACAAAATCTCCCACAATTCCTGAGACAGTCTAGTATGTATGGACTAGTGTAGGTGTCTGGACTAATTCTTCAAAAATCTTACTTGTTCTGTATTTTAGACATTGCTACCTTCTTACTCTAGTAAACTATGCAGACATTGAACTGAACTTATTTTGCCACTATGGTGGCATCACAGGGGCAAAAGTGACAATGGGTATCTAGGCTAAGGCCCATTAAATATATGATCAACAAATAATGCCTTCTGTTAAGTGAGAAATCTAAAGTTGAGGTTCCATCATAAATTCTTCAGTTAAACATACATGCAGTATATTTTTCAGAACCATTGCAAATATGTTGCGACTCAGCATTGCTGAGTGTTTCTGTTACTACCCAAGAATTTTTTTTCTTGGATTGTGCCTCATAGCTACACAAGCGTTTAGCTGAAGGGATGCATTGATTTCCTTACAGGAACACTATCATTTTACAGGAAACTTGAGAATAAAGATATTTAAAGGTTTTTAATATTTGTCTTATGTGTATTGTGTCAGAAATACGTGAGTAAGGGGCAACTACAATGCTACCTCCAAGCAGAAGATGGTGCTGTTGGTAATACCGTCTCTTCTTTTACCTACAAGACCAAACCTTCCCAACACGACTGACATCATTTCCTCTGACCTTGAACTGCAAATCCCAACCTTTCTGTCCTGTACAAATATAAAGCACATCAATGTTGGAAGATGGTGTTCATTTATGGGACCTGCATCTGAGTGATTACTTCAGTAGAGTTCTTGGTATAAATTTGATATGTTTGAAAACTGTATCCCAGCAAAGTGGAGAGAATAATGTGAGGTCCTGGGACCACTGAGAGATGAGGGATAGGGGTTTAGAGGAAGCTTTATATAGTAGTGAGTAAAGAACTGAGGAAGACTTTCCAAGAGGAGAAACGGAGGATGGTAGGGTAAAGGAGATGTAAGGGATACACCATATGCCCTAAGTGCGGAACAAAGATACAAGTAGTAGGACAAGGTCAAAGAAGAGATGTCAAATCAAGATGGTATATTTTGGAATGATTCAAGACCAGATTCCCTAAACACATCACCCAACACACTGACTGGGAGCAATAATGCTGCATCCAAGCAGGCAGGAAACTTGAGCAACCACCAAAAAGCAATACATGATTCAAGATAACTGAGTACATATGCCATTTGGGTATGTCACCTAACTTCTTTTCAGTATTACACCAAATTTGTATAGTGTGCAGTAAGTTATAATAGACCCTGAGATTTAAATTGGTACATACGCTTGAATTTAATATGTAGGGGAACACAACTGCTGACTCAAGGGAAAGCCAAGTTGGAGGAACTGAAGGGCTTACCTCATTCCAAATTGGATGTAACAAATAAGCCCAATGATACAAGTATATATCTGGAATTGAAACTCCTACATCATTAGGTATTTCTTTAAAAAAAAATGTATGTTAAAGAATTTGCCAAACACCTCTACACCCATCAACTAACAATTGTAAATGTGATTTTTGCAGCACCTGAGTTGGACTATGAAAGCGATTTCAGCTAGCACATGGCTCTTTTTACTCAGTTTTTAAGTACACAATATAGTAAAGTTTTGCTAAAAACATAAAAACTATGTACACTGCTAAAATATCTAATCACATCACAGTATTTGAATATGACTCATTGTTACAAAAATGTTTCATAAGAATGTAATATTATTGTCTTTGTTGAAGTAAATAAACAAAATTAAACCTTCATAACCCTTATCTAAACACCTAAACACACCTGCATTCTATGCCATGTGTACATTTTCTTAACCATGTTCATATCAGTTTATTTTTATAGCACTCTTTATAGCACCCACTCAGAGTGCTGTAACAAGTTTGAAGTAAAATGGAAATTACATATTTTACAAATTATGCACAAAAAATACAGATTAGAATAAACATATAGTAGAAGAGGCCCCTTTCAAATTGATTACCATAAACCGATCTTCATAGATAGATAGATAGATAGTGTGAAATAACCAGACTGGACACACTCAAAAAAAGGTTTGGGGCAGCCACCCATATAATATTCCTGGCTGCAAAAGGGTATGCAAATGGCACTGATGTGCACAGGTTGGAGTCCACAACTGAACTGACTTCTTAGTAAAATTATGGCGGAACAGGAAATTACGTTCTTCAGGGCTCCGGAACCGGAAGTGAAGTTCTTCGGGCTGCCGGAACCAGAAGTGACATCGTCAAGGATGAATCAGGCAGATTTTCCCATGTTTAGACTGCAGAGGCAACAGAAGAAGGTTTACTGCACCCCATCACCCACTGGCCTGGTGTGGAATTACCTTCCTTCCTACTCACACGTACAGTATGTGACAATTGATAGATAGATAGATAGATAGATAGATAGATAGATAGATAGATAGATAGATAGATAGAACTGTGATTTTGAAGTTTGTTAATACTACATTTGAGATATTGCCATGTAGTAGTGACATCACTTGCAAATGTGTCACCAACAATACTATTGTATCTGGTCCCTCTGGTATATTCAACATTAAACAATAGCCCTCCTGCCAGTCTAAAAATTTTATTGAGTGCATTTCTTGAAGGAGGTCTCTAGCCGTCTACACAGGTGAAACAGGGAGATGGCTAGAAGACAGCAGCTGGGAGCACATTTGAGCCATTCAAATTAAAGCCCTTAAAGAACACTTCATATCCCTTGATCATAGCTACACCGATCTTTCTGCTTTTTTTTCTTTCACAGGGCTTCAAAGACACTTTTCAAAGAAAACAGAAGCTAAGCTCATTCTCACACTCAGATCACATATTTCTCCAGGTTTTAACAACCGATTAACTTTTAAATCTCTCCCTTCATGGCAGCTTTTTCACACCTCTTCTCATCTTATCTCCTCCCATGTTCCCTAGCTTTGTTTCTCATTCTCCTTCTATATTTGTTATCTGCTCTTTCTTTTTTCGGTTGCACACCTGATGAAGGCTAAACAGCTAACACATTTACCTTCTTTCCTTTTCAATGTGGAAATAGCCTTTAACCTTTATTTTTTTTTAAAGGTAACAGTAGCCGAGCAAAACACACAACAGCAATAGAATGGTAAAAAAAAGAAAAAAGGGCAGAGATTGCAGCTAAACCTACCATTCCCATAAAGAACTCATACAGCACCGGCTCTGTCAGGCAACAAGTTATTGGTTGTCAGAAAACGGGGCAAGTTGTGAAACTGTGCTGGAAAATCAAAATGCTGTCTAATTGAACTACCCCTCGATTTCTAGCTTTGACATACTCAGGCGATGAGATCAGTAACATCAAGTCATCAAGTTTGACATCCCTTTTGACTAGAGGTTGTGTAATGTGGCACTGTCTTTAAGAAATAGCAGTCTGTTAAAACTGTCTTCCTTTCAACTGGAAACACTCTTGCCAAAGAGCTCCTGAGGGATGCTACACACTCACCTTGCCTTTCGCAGACACCATAAGCTATAACATTCAATACAGCATCAAGACAAAAAAGCAGACTGAAAAGCACAAGCCAAAAAAAAAAATAGAAATATAAAACCACTGCCCTGGTATTTAATCTGATGATTTAAAGGGATGCTTTCTACAGTACTTGAGTACTTTAAAGTATAAGGTGAGTTGAAGTGAAGCTTCACTAGAAAGGAAAAGAAGTGGAGAAGTAACATCTTTTTTTATTGGTATTATTTTAAACCAGTAACGGCACACTGCACGATAACGTGTAGTGAATACACTTGACTTGAGCATTCACAGATTTCATCCTCTTTCTCTGTATGTTTAGCCTTCATTTTCTCAGAGGTTGATACTCTTGCTGCTTCCTGAGCAGCTCTTCTTTTCTCCACCCTAGTGGTCCACTTTCTTTCGTCAGCATCTTTTCGCGTTAGAACTGATTAAGTCAGTGTTTGTGTTGCAATTACTTAGCATGTTTTCCTTAATTTTTCACTTAAGCTGGCACTTAAGTCTTCAGTCTGCCTCAATAATGATTAGCGAACGTTGTAGGGAAATGAGAACGGCGCCCATACGCATGCGTCGCACTGCCGCCCTGCTGCGCGCTGCTGAGAGTTGATTCTACAATAGATTAAAATAAAAAAAAAAAGAGTGATAAAAATCATCACACCAAAAGTGGGTAGTAGAAGCCACGTAGTATATGTGTACCAAATTTCAAGTCAATATGTGAAACGGTTTATGAGCGACAGGTGATTTATAATCCTGGACAGGCAAACAAACAGCCACGGTAGCATATTATATATAAAGATAGTGGACGGCTGTGCTGGCTGTCCCACGGGAGAAAACTTCAATTCAGTTAATAATACTCATAATAATAATACTGCTGATGATGTCTTATAATACATCTTAATGCATAAAATAATAATATTAAATTTTATTTATATAGCACCTTTGCCATTCTCAAAGCACTTGTACTAATGAGTGAGGATTATATTTAGTATATTGCAGGTTTCAGTTTGGATGACTTAGTAGTGCTTTGACTAGTACTGCTCCCTCTCAGACTTGAGAACAACACCTACACTCCTGGTTGGGTCACTCTCCCTTTGATTTATCCCTATGTTTATATTTGTCTTATTTCAATGTTCATTTCCTATTTTTCTCTGATTTCGTCTCACATTCCGAAGTCACGCATGTTAACTACAAAAGCTTCGATTAGTGAGTGAGTATGGTGTATGTGTGCAGTGTGTGAATGTGGCCTGTGATGGACCAGTCTGATACTAGCTTCTTCTGCCTTCCACCCAGTCTGGTTATAATAGGTGCTTGCACGACACAACCCTATATTGGGAAAATTCATTTTGAAAACAAGTTCTTATCAAATGCCGAACAAGTATTACTGTATATACAGTAAGGCTTTGGGGCACAGAGCTTTGATCTCAAGACACCACTACCTACTATATGTGCTTGTGAAAAAATAAACCTTTCTGTGCACAGATGGTTTTTGTTAGCCTTAACAATGAGAATTGTTTGTCCGAAGGTCTGTGTGTCATACAGCGCTTTAATCAACCATGTTCTAATTAGTAGCCTCTCCATGTATTTTGCATAGAGCCACCCATTGACTACTCTTACATGTAACCTTTCATAATGTTATTAAAGGCATCATCATGATTCATGTTTACCTGAGTTTGCAAGCAATAGTTATGCGTAACAATACATCAGCATGACTATACAATTCTAGATGAGCGAAGAGAAAAAAGAACAAAGCAGGCAGTGTTGAGCATCTCCCTTCAAATGACACTAATCTGTGATTAAAACTCAAAATAACAGAAGCAAGAAAAGGCCTTTGGGAGATTCTCTTTGTAGGTCTTAGCTTGGCAATCAGTTCCCTGCATGACCTTAAGTCATTAAACTTCATTGTGCTGTGTCCTTTGGATTAGACGCGCACACACAGAGGTGCTATTGTAAGTGATTTCTGCAAGGGGTGTCGGCGCCCTTTTGAGGAGTAAGGTACAGTCATGATTATTGTTATTCTCTACAGCAAATATCATGCAGTACACTGGGGGAATCACCATACTATTACACTAACAATAAAGCATTATTTTGTTGTTTTGGTTTTTTTTTTGCGTTCATACACATGAGTGTCAAAACAAGTCACCCATAACAAAGAGTTTATAGCATATTCTAAATGAACTGCTATGCTTGCTAGCTCTGCAGACATGAAAGAATATCAGATGTCTAAGAGACACAGTTTCTTGTCACCTCTGCACCTGTTTGTTTTAAAGGCTGTAGCAGGAAACAATTACTTGTGATGATTTTCATTTTTTGTTTTGTTTTTTTCTGCATGCGGGGAATTCACTAGAAATCATTTGCATATGCTGAAAACGATAAAATGTGCACGAGCAATCAAAATTCTCTGGGGTCTTTTGTCTTTCCCTGATGTTAGCAGCCTTTTGAAGTAATATCTAACACGTGTATTTTTTTTTTTTTTTACTTGAGTCTTTGAACCACTGGCAGCCTTTAGTAATGAAGCACCACTCTGGGTGGTCTTTTCAGTTAAAGGGCCACCTTTGAAATAGAAGGAATTTGATTGAAGATGTTCCTGTTTTGTGGTCACTAAGCGGTCATGCTATTGGAATGAGGAGCACTCACGTACATAGGACCTGGGAGAGATCTTGGTTTGACAAATGGACTTACAACAAAGTGTTACATCATTTTAGAACACAACATTGTACAATATAGTAGTTAAATTTTAGTTTAAGAATTGAAACTGATTCAGGGATTCAGTGTCCAGTTTTCATTGATTTTACGTTACTTTGTAATTCCATTTCCCTTGACCACTTTTGAGGCAAAGCAGACTATCTTCTGATAAAATTAAACAGTGAGAGGATTCTGAAAATATTTGGAATGAACAAAAAAATATGTTGCTGCATGTTAACCTGTAAAACCACCTCCATAACCATACCACTGGTGGAAAGCTTCCACTTCATAAAACTGAGTTTCCACTTCTTGGTACTTGGAGTAAAAAAATGTTCACTGTCAGAATATGCAACTATAGACACCCACTTCGTACTCAAGGAAATTGCTTTCATTGAGTGCTCTGCGGTTTTGCTGTGAATTTCATCTGAATTCAAAACTTGCTTTTATCTTTTGATTTTCTCTTGGGTATTAATGTGTTTTATGTGAATATATATTATTTTACTGTTAATCTCAGTATTTGATTACTATAATGATGAAACTATCATCCTACATTTCAAGGATTATTTCAGGGTTTTTTTGACAGATTGTTCCCTTTTGACCCATTTCTCTCATATTCTCTATGTGTGGCGTAAGAATGTTAGGTTAACTGGCAGCTTTAAATTAGGAAGATTATGTGGTGTTGTAGTTGGCTCAATTCTGGTGCTCTTTGCTTCTCTGAGTTAATGTGTAATGCTGAGTAAGTCAGTTAATGTCTTCCAATTGTAGTAAATATATGTAACCAGCTTCACTGTATTATCTTGTATGCCTCATTGTGTAAAGGTGTCTGCTTAATGAATAATATTAAATATAAGACATTGAATAAGTGAAAATGGATGAAAGTACTGTATACCCTTCAATGGATTGGCACCCTTTTAGGCTTCCAACTGGTGCTGCTAATTATGTTCTATCTATCTATCTATCTATCTATCTATCTATCTATCTATCTATCTATCTATCTATCTATCTATCCATCATATAGTGCTTTTCACATCTATCTATCTGTTTATCTATCCATCTATCAATTGTCATATAGTGCCTTTCACATCTTTCTATCTACCTATTATATAGTGCCTTTCAGTCCTATCTATCTATCTATCTATCTATGAAGATCGGTTTATGGTAATCAATTTGAAAGGGGCCTCTTCTACTATATGTTTATTCTAATCTGTATTTTTTGTGCATAATTTGTAAAATATGTAATTTCCATTTTACTTCAAGCTTGTTACAGCACTCTGAGTGGGTGCTATAAAGAGTGCTATAAAAATAAACTGATATGAACATGGTTAAGAAAATGTACACATGGCATAGAATGCAGGTGTGTTTAGGTGTTTAGATAAGGGTCATGAAGGTTTAATTTTGTTTATTTACTTCAACAAAGACAACAATATCTATCTATCATATAGTACCTTTCACATCTATTTATCATATAGTGCCTTTCACATCTATCCATCATATAGTGCCTTTCACATCTATCTATCTATCTATCTATCTATCTATCTATCTATCTATCTATCATATAGTGCCTTTCACATCTATTTATCATATAGTGCTTTTCGCATCTATCTATCTATCTATCTATCTATCTATCTATCTATCTATCTATCTATCTATCTATCTATCTATCTATCTATCTATCAATTGTCACATACTGTAGCGTGTGAGTAGGAAGGAAGGTAATTCCACACCAGGCCAGTGGGTGATGGGGTGCAGTAAACCCTCTTCTGTTGCCTCTGCAGTCTAAACATGGGAAAATCTGCCTGATTCATCCTTGACGATGTCACTTCTGGTTCCGGCAGCCCGAAGAACTTCACTTCCGGTTCCGGAGCCCTGAAGAACGTAATTTCCTGTTCCGCCATAATTTTACTAAGAAGTCAGTTCAGTTGTGGACTCCAACCTGTGCACATCAGTGCCATTTGCATACCCTTTTGCAGCCAGGAATATTATATGGGTGGCTGCCCCAAACCTTTTTTTGAGTGTGTCCAGTCTGGTTATTTCACACTATCTATCTATCTATCTATGAAGATCGGTTTATGGTAATCAATTTGAAAGGGGCCTCTTCTACTATATGTTTATTCTAATCTGTATTTTTTGTGCATAATTTGTAAAATATGTAATTTCCATTTTACTTCAAACTTGTTACAGCACTCTGAGTGGGTGCTATAAAGAGTGCTATAAAAATAAACTGATATGAACATGGTTAAGAAAATGTACACATGGCATAGAATGCAGGTGTGTTTAGGTGTTTAGATAAGGGTTATGAAGGTTTAATTTTGTTTATTTACTTCAACAAAGACAATAATATTACATTCTTATGAAACATTTTTGTAACAATGAGTCATATTCAAATACTGTGATGTGATTAGATATTTTAGCAGTGTACATAGTTTTTATGTTTTTAGCAAAACCTTACTTGTGTACTTAAAAACTGAGTAAAAAGAGCCATGTGCTAGCTGAAATCGCTTTCATAGTCCAACTCAGGTGCTGCAAAAATCACATTTACAATTGTTAGTTGATGGGTGTAGAGGTGTTTGGCAAATTCTTTAACATACATTTTTTTTTAAAGAAATACCTAATGATGTAGGAGTTTCAATTCCAGATATATACTTGTATCATCTATCATCTATCTATCTATCTATCTATCTATCTATCTATCTATCTATCTATCTATCTATCTGTATGTTTCAGGTTGCATGTGCTGCATCTGTACTCCATATAGTAATTCTGATATACAAAATATGGAATCAATATTTTAAATAAACTCTCCACTTCATTAATTGGGTTATTGAGTACACAGTGTACACAGTTTAATGAGATTCTTTATAACTTAACTGTTTCATGAATCTGGTGCAGAATATTTTTCATTTTTAAAAAACTGGATGATGTTGTTTGACTAATGTTTAGTGCACCAGTTTATTATACAGCTCGTTGGCAGTCAGTTCTTATAAGATGAGCTCTTGTTTTTTATTTGTCTCCTTTATCATTGTCTCTAGAGCTGTTATCACACGCTGTGGCTTGTTTCATCTTCTCCACTGCTTTTCCCTTGGCAGTCTGCCGCCAACATATTGGGACTCCTGTGTTTGACTTTGTTTTTCTTGCAGGACACCCTGTGATTTGATTTTTCATCTTTGAATTGCCTATACAGTATTTAATTGATTTTAGTCATCTTCTGAACTTCCCTGTCCTAGTACTGGATCAAGGAAAGATAGCATTGATGATAAGTCAAGTATGAGCCCAGAATGGACGGTATTCCATCTTGATGTATAAATAAATGTTAGTGGTGCTTCATCATTTTTATAACTTATTTCGTTAAATAGTGTCAAAGAGATCCAGAGTCAATTTTTGCAATAACAGCCGCAAAGCATAGACTTGCCTTGGATGGGATGCCTGTACATTTAAGCTAACATTTTAACAAACAATTAGCAACACTCCTTCATCATCGATCATTTTAGAGTCACCAAGAAATGTAACCCACATATTCATTGCAGACCCCTGCTACATATAGAATAATTGCTCGTTCATTTATTAGTTAATTTCATTCATTCATTCATTCCTGTAACCTGCTTAGTTCAAGGTATTGCAAAGGGTGGGACTGAGACAATTCTGACAGCTTTGGGCACAAGTCAAGAAGCAACACTATGAAACAATAAGCAGAGCCGACATTACAGTCAACACTCGGTCACAGCTGGTCAAACTCTTATATACATAATCCTCAGTGGGTCAGAGACTGAAATTAGTTGTCTGGGGCTCAGAGATGGAAGATCTAACTACTTCATCACCATTCTGCCTAGCATCATAATATTATTCATGAATCATATCAGCACCTGCTGTAGCATTTTCCCATTATAACACATGTGATGCACATTCCACAATGTGCTCTATAATCCATTAATTATTGGTAGAGTTATTTTGTAAGAGCTACCAAGTTTTATTTACCTGTTGTTTTGCTTTTGTTTCATATCATGGTATTTTGTTTTTAAAGACATATATTCTAAATTGGCTCCAAGTGAGTCTGAGTGTGGATATGGGTGTATGTTTATGAGTGGACCCTGATATGGACTGTATAATAGCATCCAGCCTTGCACTTTATTAGATTAGATTAGATAAATCTTATTAATCTCAAGGGGAAATTCAGAGTACCTTGGGAGGAAGCAATGAATTGCCTGATTGCAGTGAGCAGAAAAGACCCCCAGAGTGATTGTGTGGATAATACAAAACCTTTTATTCTGTCGGAATCCAGGCACTTCCAGGCAGTTAGTGCAAGTGCATTCAGAAGGATGGAAACTACATTGAGAAATTACATTATCAGTTTTGCTAAGGTTCGTTCCATTTTTTAATAGACCCCATTTTCCAACTTTAGGTTACGCTAGATGGCAGCTCCCCGGATGGAAATGGTTCCTCGGATTCCCGCAGGGCAGCATGGGACATAGAGTCCATCTCTTCAGCCCTGTTGGGTGCCGTTTGTGCTGCCAGGGGGAGCTCACCAAGAACCCGGGGATTATTATGGTTACACCAACCCAGAAGAACTTCGGGGTCACAAGGACAGAAGCCCGCAGTACTTCCGGGACACTTGATGAAGGACAATGTGGTGTTGACCCGGAGAAGATATACTTCTGGGTCATGGACTTTAAAAATGACGATGGGAAACCCAGCAGATTGAGCCAGAGTTGGGTGGTAGAGGAGCGGAGCTGCTGGGAGAGGAGGATTGGTTATTGTGACTATTGATTATTGTTATTATTATTGATTTGGAGAATTGTGACGTGTGCGGTGCTTTGGGCACTTTACTTAAAAGAATTATCAAAATTATTCTTGGTGCTTTTAAAAGTGTGTCTTGTTTTGGACGTCTGTCTGGCGAGTTCAATGGGGCAACAGTGCCTCTAGCGTCCATAATATATATATATATATATATATATATATATATGGAAGAGAAGGTCTGTGATACGGTTTGCATATTATTCAGAAGAGTCCACACCCATTGTAATACAAAGGAAACAAAAATGAAAGAGAGACGCTATCTCTTCCACCTTTTCACTTCAAACGGATACTCAAAAACATTCATTAATCGAAGCCTACACAGAAGACAACAAAAAACTCAGCAAATAATTGACTTGAATCAGAACCCCCCCCTCACCTGGCACTCACTCCCTTATCACCACAATGCGTCTTAAGGTGCTGCACGCATCCCAGCCAAGTCAGGTGTCAGAATAGCACACAAACCCACGAACAATTTGCGCACAGTCCTCTTTAATGCTAAAAACAAGAAATTGACAGCAGAAACACGAAACACAGTGTACAGCATTCCATGCAGTTCGTGCTCAGCGGTATATATTGGACAAACTTCAAAAAGAATCGCAACACGTATACAGGAACACTGCAACGCTGTCAGAAGAAAGGACTCACTATCATTGATCTATACACATCCTAAATCAACAGGACATGCATTTAATTGGAAATGATGTACAAGTAAAATTTAAAGCCTATACTAAAAGTGCTAGAGAGTCAGCTGAATCCTCGTTATCCAATGAGAACGCCATCAACATGCACTTGGACATAAATCCAGCATATGCAAACTTAAGAATAAGACTTTACACCCAATAACACACATACCTAGCCACAACTCCCCACCCGTCCCCCATAAGTTATTGCTATATATTCCCTTTGATTCTTATAAGTCTAAGCTTTATCCTCTGATGAAGACCCCTGGTAGGGGTTGAAAGCTCAGTAATAAAGACTACTTTATGATACGTGATTCATTTTCTCCCTTTTGTGGATCTCCAGCTGCAAATATACTGCTCAAAAGAATTAAAGGAACACTTTTTAATCAGAGTATAGCATAAAGTCAATGAAACTTATGGGATATTAATCTGGTCAGTTAAGTAGCAGAGGGGGTTGTTAATCAGTTTCAGCTGCTATGGTGTTAATGAAATTAACAACAGATGCACTAGAGGGGCAACAATGAGATGACCCCCAAAACAGGAATGGTTTAACAGGTGGAGGCCACTGACATTTTTCCCTCCTCATCTTTTCTGACTGTTTCTTCACTAGTTTTGCATTTGGCTACAGTCAGTGTCACTACTGGTAGCATGAGGCGATACCTGGACCCTACAGAGGTTGCACAGGTAGTCCAACTTCTCCAGGATGGCACATCAATACGTGTCATTGCCAGAAGGTTTGCTGTGTCTCCCTGCACAGTCTCAAGGGCATGGAGGAGATTCTAGGAGACAAGCAGTTACTCTAGGAGAGCTGGAGAGGGCCATAGAAGGTCCATAACCCATCAGCAGGACCAGTATCTGCTCCTTTGGGCAAGGAGGAACAGGATGAGCACTGCCAGAGCCCTACAAAATGACCTCCAGCAGGCCACTGGTGTGAATGTCTCTGACCAAACAACCAGAAAGACTTCATGAGGGTGACCCAAGGGCCCCATGTCCTCTAATGGGCCCTGAGCTCACTGCCCAGCAGCATGCAGCTCGATTGGCATTCGCCATAGAATACCAGAATTGGCAGATGCACCACTGGTGCCCTGTGCTTTTACAGATGAGAGCAGGTTCACCCTGAGCACGTGACAGAAGTGAAAGGGTCTGGAGAAGCCATGGAGAACATTATGCTGCCTGTAACATCATTCAGCATGAGCAGTTTGGTGGTGGGTTAATGATTGTCTGGGGAGGCATATCCATGGAGGGTCACACAGACCGCTACAGGCTTGACAAAGGCACCTTGGCTGCCATTAGGTATCAGGATGAAATCCTTGGACCCATTGTCAGACCCTATGCTGGTACAGTGGCTCCTGGTGCGACAATTCCTGGCCTCATGTGGTGAGAGTATGCAGGCAGTTCCTGGAGGATGAAGGAATTGATACCATTGACTGGCCACCACACTTTCCTGACCTAAATCCAATAGAACACCTCTGGGACATTATGTTTTGGTCCATCCAATGCCACCAGGTTGCACCTCAGACTGTCCAGGAGCTCAGTGATGCCCTGGTCCAGATCTGGGAGGAGATCCCCACAACACCATCTGTCATCTCATTAGAAGCATGCACCGATGTTGTCAGGCATGTATACAAGAACACAGGGGCCATACAAAGTGCTGCGTACAATTTTGAGTTGCTGCAATTAAATTTTGGCAAAATGGACTAGCCTGCCACATAATTTTTCACTCTGATTTTTGGGGCGTCTTTGAATTCAGGGCTCTGTAGGTTGATCATTTTCATTTCCATCAAACGATGTGGCATCCTTTCGCTCCTAACACATTACCCAGTCTATATCAGTATAGATATCCAGGAGGATTTCTTTTTCCCATTGAGATCTGATGTGTTTTCAAAGTGTTCCTTTAATTTTTTGAGCAGTTTATATATATATATATATATATATATATATATATATATATACAGTACAGGCCAAAAGTTTGGACACACCTCCTCATTCAATGTGTTTTCTTTATTTTCATGACCATTTACAGCACTCCATCACTCTCCTTCTAGGTCAAATAGCCCTTACACAGCCTGGAGGTGTGTTTGGGGTCATTGTCCTGTTGAAAAATAAATGATCGTCCAACTAACCTGACTTCTGCACAACACAACTGCTGGTCCCAACCCCATTGATAAAGCAAGAAATTCCACTAAATAACCCTGATAAGGCACACCTGTGAAGTGAAAACCATTTCAGGTGACTACCTGTTGAAGCTCATCGAGAGAATGCCAAGAGTGTGCAAAGCAGTAATCAGAGCAAAGGGTGGCTATTTTGAAGAAACTAGAATATAAAACATGTTTTCAGTTATTTCACCTTTTTTGTTAAGTACATAACTCCACATGTGTTCATTCATAGTTTTGATGCCTTCAGTGAGAATCTACCAATGTAAATGGTCATGAAAATAAAGAAAACACATTGAATGAAGAGGTGTGTCCAAACTTTTGGCCTGTACTGTATATATTTATATATATATATATATAGTATATAGCTGTTCCCCATGGCTCCACCCATGTAGTAGTGATACAGGACAAACTTTAAAAACCAATAAACAAACAGGTATCGCTAGCTAAGCAAAGGCAGGGCATGCTCCAACATATGGCGCGTGAGTGAGGAGTGCCTCGCCCACCTCCCCCTAATCCTCCCCTCGGCCCCCAAAATCTCTCTCTCAGATTAGTAAAATAAATCGCTCCTTCAAATGAACCAGGATACTTAGTGTGATGAGAGAAGTCGAAAAATCAATGTTCAAGCAAAATATAGAAAAAAATCCAATCTAAATCCATTAAGTAATTCTCTCGTGAAAAGCAGACAGACAGACACACAGATGTTGGATTTATATATATATATATATATATATACATATATATACAGTATATATATATATATATATATATATATATATATATATATATATATATATACTAATAAAAGGCAAAGCCCTCACTCACTGACTCACTCACTGACTCATCACTAATTCTCCAACTTCCCGTGTAGGTAGAAGGCTGAAATTTGGCAGGCTTATTCCTTACAGCTTACTTACAAAAGTTGGGCAGGTTTCATTTCGAAATTCTACGCATAAGGGTCATAACTGGAAGCTATTTTTCCCCATATAATGTAATGGAGTCTTGAGTTGGAGATGGCCACGGGGGGCGGAGTTTCGTGTGACATCATCACCTCCCTACGTAAGTGCACGTAGAGCACAAGGAAGAACTCCAAACAGCGATCAGCACAAACGCCATTTCACAATTGAGAAGGCAGAAAAACATTATGAAGCAAATGATGCATACAAGCATATTCATAAGTACAGCTACTATGGAAACAAAGCATGCGTGAACCGTAAGTTTATATTAAATTAAGTTCATAGGCTACCACTAGCGTTTGTAATTTAGTGCCTGCCCATATAAGGCCGCCCATCAGCGGCAATCCAATACAAACACTGCCGGTAAATATTCACGTGTGAAGGACTGTGCTTATGCAGAGGAAGATGAGATGGTCAGGGTGGTGTTTGGCACAAACTCATTGAAACTGCGAGAGAAAGTTTTAAGTGCCGGGTCTTAGCTGACATTACACGAGATGGCACCAGTACAGCTGGGAACCTTCGATGCAAGAATACCAAGCGGCTCACGTGAACTGACGCGAGTGCACAGACAAAAGCAACAGTTCCAAAGAGTGCTGAACAAAAACCGAATTACACAATTGAGAAGGCAGCAAAAAAATATGAAGCATCTTATACATAGAACCATATTCATAAGTGCAGCTACTGCGGAAACAAAGCACACGGTGGAAAAAGTGAATGTCCTGCTAAAGGAAGACAGTGAATGAAACCTCTTATCTTTACAACGATTGACAAACACGGAATGTAACTTGAACACATCCTACAAATACGAGCCTGATTGAAAGAAATAATGATAATCAAATCCTTGATGACAGCAACATTCAATAACACTCACAAAACAATTACTGTATATTGACAATCATGTTACGTTATTTTTAAAATGTTCCCTTTTCTTTTCATAACTTCTACTTCCACTCGATACACGGTATATATATAAATGTATATATATACCCGATCTACAATATATACTTTAGCATAGACAAGCCACACGCTGTGGCGCAATTGTAGAGTCTTCTAACGCCGAGGTTCGATTCCCGAGAGGGATGCACTGAGTATGTACGCTACCGATTCATTTTACCTTCGATCTCCTTGGTTTGGGACGATGAAAAATATTAGGTTAACGAGAATCATGTTACGTTATTTTTAAAATTTTCCCTTTCTTAGCACAAGCACAGCTGAGAAGCTTTGATGCATGTACTCCATAACGCGATAAAAAATAACGCATTTAATCACACTTTCAATTCCAAGCAAACGGGAACTTTTGTCAATGCATGATTTCCTGGTACATCCATTACACTGATGCACACATCACAGCTACAAAAATGTTAGAGTCGGAATAAAGCGCGCTCTACGACTGATCATTTCGACTTCCCGAGAAGCCTTGATAAAAGCATGGTTTTGTGCACACTGAAAAGCAAGCAAAATTAGATGCATTACAGAAAGCGGACTTTGTGGCTCTTACTGGGGATCATTGGACTTCCGTGACCGTTAGTAATTCTAAATACATCTAATTACAAAATGTTCAATGATCACACTGTTTTAGCCTAATGTACAAAATAATTTTGGCTAATGTTACTCAGAGTTTAAAGAGTAAGCTGGTCAAATTACCTTTTATGTTTCTGACTTATTTTTTAAGAAGAAAAACTGCACTTTATGGTGAAATTTTGGTTATTATTATTTAAAGACAATACTATTCTGAAAATGTACTTAAAGTACTTAAACTACCACTTTATTTTTAAGTCTGCCCAATTTTAACCAGGGATGATATTTTTGTTTCTGTTTTGAATTCAAATGCAGTTTAAAGGCTTTTTTTCAGAAATTAAAACAGCTTCAGTTTACAATATTCATGTCCATGTCTATTATTTGATTCTGTCGCCCACTAAAACCGCTTTTAAATAAAAAAAAAAACATTTGCGATTTGGGGCAAATTTACGTAAGATTACATACGATTAATCAAGATTAATTCTTACACAGCCTCTAATTAATTGGATTAATTTTTTAATCGAGTCCCACCTAATATATATATATATGTAGATATATATGTAGATTTGTATATATATGTGTATATACAGTATATATGTAGATATGTATATGTTGTATATACAGTATGTATATATGTGTGTGTATATATACAGTATGTGTATATATATGTATATGTATATATATGTATGTGTGTATATGTGTATATATATAACTGTATATATATATGTGTATAGATGTGTATATATATATATATATATATATATATATATATATATATATATATATATATATATATGCCAGCAACACTCATATCAATGACAAAACAATTACATTAACAATCATCTTACGTTATTTTTAAAATGTTTGCTTTTCTTTTCATAACTTCTTTAACACACTACTTCTCCGCTGCAAAGCTGGGTATTCTGCTAGTATATATATATATATATATATATATATATATATATATATATATATATATATATAGAGAGAGAGAGAGAGAGAGCAAGAGAGAGAAATAGTAAAAAGACAAAATACATATGTTGAAATACGCAAAAAGGCGTAAACTAAACATGTGGCACTCTGGGAGGAAGAGACAGGTCCTGGTGGTCTGACCCTGGAAGTGACATCAGAGTGGGAGAATTGTCATTCTTCTATTCTGCAGAGGGGAAAGGATAGGGCATTATTAGACAGTGCCCCCCATGTCTCAGCGGCAAATTACTCTCACCTAAGCCTTTAGGTTGCTCCTCATGCATGTGTGACAATATATACCAAAGACTTATTTCGACTTTTGAACATTTTTGATTTTTGCTTTCTTTTTTTCCTCAATGTAAATATTTGGATCACTTTATATATGTTTTTAAATGACAAATGTGTTGAATAAACCTTTTATTTTATTTTATTTTTTTATATAACATCTGACATCATTCTTGACGTACACATCCTTCTTGCGTTTTCCATCAACCTTGGAGATGGTCAGTCCTAACCTAGTCGGCTGTCTGCCATGACAGGTGTCTGGGGACACAGAAACATATAAATTAAGTTTTAGTTTAGTTTTTAATAAGTGATTTTCCATTGATATGTTAAAGCAGTGTGATTGGGAGGCACAGGGAGTAGTGCTCATACCACAGCTCTTCTGGGACTCCTGTTGGAGATGGAATACTTGGCTGGATATTAATTACTTCACAGCACATGATGGACAAAATATATTTATAAAAAAAACAAGAACATTTTTAAATATATCTGTGCCTCTGGTCAGTTTAATGAAGGTTCATATATGGGTTTAGTATTTAATAATATATGCTAAGCAGTGAAATGTGGACTTTTTCATATAAAAAAAGAAAAATTAACACAAGAGTAGCACACTGTAACACATTAAAAATGTATAATCAGTAACTATATAATGTGTTTAGTTACTTTTTGTAACTAATGAGTAATGTAAATAAGTTACTTTTAAAATGAATGTTCACCAATAGTGATGCAACACTGAAAAGTAAATAAAAGCTTTTCTAATGATAGTATTTTCTTATTGTGAACTAGAAAATAGTTATTACTATAGAAAATACCATTATTATTACCTTTCATATTGTAAATGTTTTTTTTTAATTCTTAATCTAAGATGGAGAAATCACAAAGTAATTGTGAGAGGAATGATCACTTTTGAGTGGCACTGATGTACGATGAGAAGCACTGCTGCCTCACAGCTCTTGAATTCAAATCCCGGCCCTCTTACTGCCTGTGTGGTTTACGAGTTCTCGCCAAGTCCACGCAAGTTTTTCTTCGTCATTTATTTTATGCCCTTATCAAGTCATTCTAATACATGAATTTAACTTGGCCTGAGGTTCAGTTTTTACTGTGAAGGACTTGCGAGCCACCCAGGGTTTTTTTCCTTCCAGTATTAAGCACCTGTCCCAAGAGATCCTGTAATAGATAAAGTGGGTTCAGAAAATTCACAGATGTCTGAATTTACAGTCAACTAAGATTGATTGGTTAGTTAGTTTTGAAACAACAGGAAATTCATCATTTTCTAAAAAGATGTAACGTGCTACTGAGAGGAATTCTGAACAATAATATATAAAAAAATATCAGCACACTGTGTTGCAATTGCTTTTGTTGTCTATCCTTTTTAACATAATGAGAAAATAATATTAACCAAATAAAGTATATTTTTGAATATTTATTTTTATATTTATTAGTGTATAAAAAATAACTCAAAAATCAATGAAGGTTAAAATGAATAGTAGATTCTCAGAAAGATCAATTAGAACAACATGTACAAGAAAGAAGATATAGAAGTAAACATTGCATCTGGAATGATAAACAACACCTGATCATAGCACAGACATATTCGATTTGTACTGAATGTTCCAATCTCCATCACTCTGGGAGAGCTAAGAATTTAAATGCTGTGGCACATGGTGTCACCAAGACCAGGGACTTAGAAATGTTTCTTACCGGGACACTTTATTTAGCTGCATTTCTACCTTCCTCAAGTACTGGTGATCCAGGAATTAGATTTTTTCTTTTTTTTTTTTGATTCACTACTGACTGTACATGTGACTGTATATGGCTGCATATAAATATATATATATTTATAAATAAATATATATGACTGCACTCCCTCTGTCTCCATAGCAAAGAAGTTGAGTAACAACCTTTATTTACTGTATATAGCATATTTCATACAAATTATGTAGCTCAAAGTGCTTTACAAGATGAAGAAAGAAAAAAAGAAAAATATAAAAATAAGATTGGCAATGTGGACAATGGATAGATGGATGGAAGTAACACAGAATAAAGTTTGACGGCCAGGAGGACAGAAAAAACAAAAAAAAAATACTCCAGTGGGCTGGAGAAAAAAAAAAGACAAAATCTGAAGGGGTTCAGAGGCCACAAACATTTTCATACAAATGATGTAGTTCAAAGGGCTTTACAAGTTGAAGAAAGAAAAAAAATTATATAAAAATAAAATTAGGCAATACTAAGTCACAAAGAATAAAGAAAGGTCAGATGGCCAGGAGGACAGAAAAAACAAGCAAAAAAAAAAAACTCCAGGGGCTGGAGAAAAAAAATCTGGCCACGAGACCACCCAGCTCCCATTGGGTATTCTACCTAACATAAATGATCTAAATCATTCCTCATGGTTTTCAGGCTTCACGTGCATGATGATGGTCATTCTGTAGCTGTCTGGTGCTGTTAAGATTCACACTGTCCATAAGACGGTGATTTATTTATTTTTTTGGTGGAGATTCCACGGACACACCCAGCCTTAGCCCAATCTGCACACCCTCCCTCACAGAAACAAAAAAAAACAACCGGTAATAAAACAGCCATTAATTAATGTATTAAACAATAATAAATGAAACAAAGATCCCCCCCCCCCCCCCCCCCCCCCCCCCCCCCCCCCCCCCCCCCCCCCCCCCCCCCCCCCCCTTTTTTTTTTTTTTTTTTTTTTTTTTTTTTTTTTTTTTTTTTTTTTTTTTTTTTTTTTTTTTTTTTTTTTTTTTTTTTTTTTTTTTTTTTTTTTTTTTTTTTTTTTTTTTTTTTTTTTTTTTTTTTTTTTTTTTTTTTTGCTCAGACATCCACATAATCAGTCATACTAGGTATCAAAGAGTTGTAAAGAATGTCACTGCCTACATTGAAAGAGTGTAGTCTGCTCCACCCTTTATTTATATTCATTGCATGTTTTAAGATATAAGATCATCCTGTAGATTGTTCTAGACCACCAGAACTTGTATCAGTTGCTATACCTACAGCCAAACATTTTCTTAGTAGGCCTGGATTCGAGATAACACTGATGGGTTAAAGGCCTAAATGGTTCCTTGGCCTTTTGCTGATGTTAATCTTGCAGATAATTCTCTTAAGCCATCAAGAACAAGCTTTTCACCTGCTTCCCATACTCTGTCTCATCCTTCTTATCAATGCACCCCAAAAGTGCAGAATCATCAGAAAATTTCTGCAAATGACATGACCTGTTGTTATATTTGTGTTTATCTAAACATCCAAAACAACACATCAATAACAACATTTATTTACACTATATGGACAAAAGTATTGGGACACACCTCTTAATTCTTGAATTCAGGTGTTATGATCAGACCCATGGCGACAGGTGTATAATATCAAGCACCTAGTCATGTATTCTGCATTTGCCAACATTTGTGAAACAAAATCGGTTGTTCTGAAGAGCCCAGTGACTTCAGCGTCGTACTGTGATAGGATACCACCTTTGCATAAGGCGACAAGTCAATTTCATTCCTCTGGATATTACAGTCAACTGTAAATGGCTATTATTGGAAGAATGACAGAATTTAGGAACAACAACAACTTAGCCATGTAGCGAAGACCTGTTTACAGTCACAAGAGGGCAACAACTGCTAAGATGCATGGTGCATTCCATAGCTGAAGAGTTGAACCTTCCACTTCATTAATGTAAGCTGTAAAACTGTCAGCAGGAGCAATGGAATGTGTTTTATGTCTGAGTAGCTGCTTTGTAAGTCCAACATCTGCGAAGCAATGCTAGCATCTAATGGAGTGGTATAGCACCGCCACTGGACTGGCAGGGGAAATATGTCTTCTATGAGGATGAATCACGTTTTATTGCATCGTGATGACACAGATTAGGCGGATGCCAGGAGAATGTTACCTGCCTGACTGCACCAACTGTGGAGTTTGGTGGAGGAGGGATAATGTTGTGGGACTGTTTGTCAGGGTTGAACTGGAATGGAGAATGCAACCCAGGCTTTCTTGTCCAACATCAGTGCCTGACCTCATAAACACTCTTCAGAACAAAGGGGAACAAATTTGCACAGAAAAACTCCAAAATCTTGTGGAAAGCCTTCCAAGAAGAGTGGAATCTGTTGTAGCTGCAAAGGGGGACCATTTCCATATTAAAGTCTATGTATTTTAGTGCAATGTCATTAAAATCCTTTTTGGTGTAATGGTATCCCAATACTTTTGTCCATATAGTGTATATAGCACATTTTCATACAAATGATGTAGTTCAAAGGGCTTTACAAGTTGAAGAAAGAAAAAAAATTATATAAAAATAAAATTAGGCAACTATTAAGTCAAGAATAAAGAAGGTCAGATGGCCAGGAGGACGAAAAACAAGCACAAAAAACTCCAGGGCTGGAGAAGAAAAATCTACAGGGTTCCAGGCACCTCCAACCGCCCACTCCCATTGGGTATTCTACACGTAACATAAATATCTAAATAGTCCTCATGTTTTCAGGAATGCATGAATGATGGTCATTCTGGTAGCTGTCTGGTGCTGTTAAGATTACACTGTCCATAAGCGGATGATTATTTATTTTTTGGTGAGAATTCCAGGACACAACTTA